>NW_027367253.1:0-60238 GCF_046119375.1 Phyllobates terribilis | reverse complement strand
GCACCTTGCAATGCGGAGAAATTACTGTTTGTGCATTTACAATATTCATTGATTTTTGCCATTGAAAAACGTCCAGAAATGATTGAAGCTACTGACTGAATGAAAGGAGCTGTCATCTCACTCTCTTTGAATCTTCTTTATCATGCTAAGAGGAGCAGGAAAAAGCAAAAAATTTCAGAATTGCACCTTGCAATGTGGAGAAATTACTGTTTGTGCATTTACAATATTCATTGATTTTTGCCATTGAAAAACATCATGTTATTCATATACCAGAAATGATTGAAGCTACTGACTGAATGAAAGGAGCTGGCATCTCACTCTCTTTGAATCTTCTTTATCATGCTAAGAGGAGCAGGAAAAAGCAAAAAATTTCAGAATTGCACCTTGCAATGCGGAGAAATTACTGTTTGTGCATTTACAATATTCATTGATTTTTGCCATTGAAAAACGTCCAGAAATGATTGAAGCTACTGACTGAATGAAAGGAGCTGGCATCTCACTCTCTTTGAATCTTCTTTATCATGCTAAGAGGAGCAGGAAAAAGCAAAAAATTTCAGAATTGCACCTTGCAATGCGGAGAAATTACTGTTTGTGCTTTTACAATATTCATTGATTTTTGCCATTGAAAAACATCATGTTATTCATATACCAGAAATGTTTGAAGCTACTGACTGAATGAAAGGAGCTGGCATCTCACTCTCTTTGAATCTTCTTTATCATGCTAAGAGGAGCAGGAAAAAGCAAAAAATTTCAGAATTGCACCTTGCAATGCGGAGAAATTACTGTTTGTGCATTTACAATATTCATTGATTTTTGCCATTGAAAAACGTCCAGAAATGATTGAAGCTACTGACTGAATGAAAGGAGCTGGCATCTCACTCTCTTTGAATCTTCTTTATCATGCTAAGAGGAGCAGGAAAAAGCAAAAAATTTCAGAATTGCACCTTGCAATGCGGAGAAATTACTGTTTGTGCATTTACAATATTCATTGATTTTTGCCATTGAAAAACGTCCAGAAATGATTGAAGCTACTGACTGAATGAAAGGAGCTGGCATCTCACTCTCTTTGAATCTTCTTTATCATGCTAAGAGGAGCAGGAAAAAGCAAAAAATTTCAGAATTGCAACTTGCAATGCGGAGAAATTACTGTTTGTGCATTTACAATATTCATTGATTTTTGCCATTGAAAAACATCATGTTATTCATATACCAGAAATGATTGAAGCTACTGACTGAATGAAAGGAGCTGGCATCTCACTCTCTTTGAATCTTCTTTATCATGCTAAGAGGAGCAGGAAAAAGCAAAAAATTTCAGAATTGCACCTTGCAATGCGGAGAAATTACTGTTTGTGCATTTACAATATTCATTGATTTTTGCCATTGAAAAACGTCCAGAAATGATTGAAGCTACTGACTGAATGAAAGGAGCTGGCATCTCACTCTCTTTGAATCTTCTTTATCATGCTAAGAGGAGCAGGAAAAAGCAAAAAATTTCAGAATTGCACCTTGCAATGCGGAGAAATTACTGTTTGTGCTTTTACAATATTCATTGATTTTTGCCATTGAAAAACATCATATTATTCATATACCAGAAATGTTTGAAGCTACTGACTGAATGAAAGGAGCTGGCATCTCACTCTCTTTGAATCTTCTTTATCATGCTAAGAGGAGCAGGAAAAAGCAAAAAATTTCAGAATTGCACCTTGCAATGCGGAGAAATTACTGTTTGTGCATTTACAATATTCATTGATTTTTGCCATTGAAAAACGTCCAGAAATGATTGAAGCTACTGACTGAATGAAAGGAGCTGGCATCTCACTCTCTTTGAATCTTCTTTATCATGCTAAGAGGAGCAGGAAAAAGCAAAAAATTTCAGAATTGCACCTTGCAATGCGGAGAAATTACTGTTTGTGCATTTACAATATTCATTGATTTTTGCCATTGAAAAACGTCCAGAAATGATTGAAGCTACTGACTGAATGAAAGGAGCTGGCATCTCACTCTCTTTGAATCTTCTTTATCATGCTAAGAGGAGCAGGAAAAAGCAAAAAATTTCAGAATTGCACCTTGCAATGCGGAGAAATTACTGTTTGTGCATTTACAATATTCATTGATTTTTGCCATTGAAAAACATCATGTTATTCATATACCAGAAATGATTGAAGCTACTGACTGAATGAAAGGAGCTGGCATCTTACTCTCTTTGAATCTTCTTTGTCATGCTAAGAGGAGCAGGAAAAAGCAAAAAATTTCAGAATTGCACCTTGCAATGCGGAGAAATTACTGTTTGTGCATTTACAATATTCATTGATTTTTGCCATTGAAAAACGTCCAGAAATGATTGAAGCTACTGACTGAATGAAAGGAGCTGGCATCTCACTCTCTTTGAATCTTCTTTATCATGCTAAGAGGAGCAGGAAAAAGCAAAAAATTTCAGAATTGCACCTTGCAATGCGGAGAAATTACTGTTTGTGCATTTACAATATTCATTGATTTTTGCCATTGAAAAACGTCCAGAAATGATTGAAGCTACTGACTGAATGAAAGGAGCTGGCATCTCACTCTCTTTGAATCTTCTTTATCATGCTAAGAGGAGCAGGAAAAAGCAAAAAATTTCAGAATTGCACCTTGCAATGCGGAGAAATTACTGTTTGTGCATTTACAATATTCATTGATTTTTGCCATTGAAAAACATCATGTTATTCATATACCAGAAATGTTTGTAGCTACTGACTGAATGAAAGGAGCTGGCATCTCACTCTCTTTGAATCTTCTTTATCATGCTAAGAGGAGCAGGAAAAAGCAAAAAATTATAGAATTGCACCTTGCAATGCGGAGAAATTACTGTTTGTGCATTTACAATATTCATTGATTTTTGCCATTGAAAAACGTCCAGAAATGATTGAAGCTACTGACTGAATGAAAGGAGCTGGCATCTCACTCTCTTTGAATCTTCTTTATCATGCTAAGAGGAGCAGGAAAAAGCAAAAAATTTCAGAATTGCACCTTGCAATGCGGAGAAATTACTGTTTGTGCATTTACAATATTCATTGATTTTTGCCATTGAAAAACGTCCAGAAATGATTGAAGCTACTGACTGAATGAAAGGAGCTGGCATCTCACTCTCTTTGAATCTTCTTTATCATGCTAAGAGGAGCAGGAAAAAGCAAAAAATTTCAGAATTGCACCTTGCAATGCGGAGAAATTACTGTTTGTGCATTTACAATATTCATTGATTTTTGCCATTGAAAAACATCATGTTATTCATATACCAGAAATGATTGAAGCTACTGACTGAATGAAAGGAGCTGGCATCTTACTCTCTTTGAATCTTCTTTGTCATGCTAAGAGGAGCAGGAAAAAGCAAAAAATTTCAGAATTGCACCTTGCAATGCGGAGAAATTACTGTTTGTGCATTTACAATATTCATTGATTTTTGACATTGAAAAACGTCCAGAAATGATTGAAGCTACTGACTGAATGAAAGGAGCTGGCATCTCACTCTCTTTGAATCTTCTTTATCATGCTAAGAGGAGCAGGAAAAAGCAAAAAATTTCAGAATTGCACCTTGCAATGCGGAGAAATTACTGTTTGTGCATTTACAATATTCATTGATTTTTGCCATTGAAAAACGTCCAGAAATGATTGAAGCTACTGACTGAATGAAAGGAGCTGGCATCTCACTCTCTTTGAATCTTCTTTATCATGCTAAGAGGAGCAGGAAAAAGCAAAAAATTTCAGAATTGCACCTTGCAATGCGGAGAAATTACTGTTTGTGCATTTACAATATTCATTGATTTTTGCCATTGAAAAACATCATGTTATTCATATACCAGAAATGTTTGTAGCTACTGACTGAATGAAAGGAGCTGGCATCTCACTCTCTTTGAATCTTCTTTATCATGCTAAGAGGAGCAGGAAAAAGCAAAAAATTTCAGAATTGCACCTTGCAATGCGGAGAAATTACTGTTTGTGCATTTACAATATTCATTGATTTTTGCCATTGAAAAACGTCCAGAAATGATTGAAGCTACTGACTGAATGAAAGGAGCTGGCATCTCACTCTCTTTGAATCTTCTTTATCATGCTAAGAGGAGCAGGAAAAAGCAAAAAATTTCAGAATTGCACCTTACAATGTGGAGAAATTACTGTTTGTGCATTTACAATATTCATTGATTTTTGCCATTGAAAAACATCATGTTATTCATATACCAGAAATGATTGAAGCTACTGACTGAATGAAAGCAGCTGGCATCTCACTCTCTTTGAATCTTCTTTATCATGCTAAGAGGAGCAGGAAAAAGCAAAAAATTTCAGAATTGCACCTTGCAATGCGGAGAAATTACTGTTTGTGCATTTACAATATTCATTGATTTTTGCCATTGAAAAACATCATGTTATTCATATACCAGAAATGTTTGAAGCTACTGACTGAATGAAAGGAGCTGGCATCTCACTCTCTTTGAATCTTCTTTATCATGCTAAGAGGAGCAGGAAAAAGCAAAAAATTTCAGAATTGCACCTTGCAATGCGGAGAAATTACTGTTTGTGCATTTACAATATTCATTGATTTTTGCCATTGAAAAACGTCCAGAAATGATTGAAGCTACTGACTGAATGAAAGGAGCTGGCATCTCACTCTCTTTGAATCTTCTTTATCATGCTAAGAGGAGCAGGAAAAAGCAAAAAATTTCAGAATTGCACCTTGCAATGCGGAGAAATTACTGTTTGTGCATTTACAATATTCATTGATTTTTGCCATTGAAAAACGTCCAGAAATGATTGAAGCTACTGACTGAATGAAAGGAGCTGGCATCTCACTCTCTTTGAGTCTTCTTTATCATGCTAAGAGGAGCAGGAAAAAGCAAAAAATTTCAGAATTGCAACTTGCAATGCGGAGAAATTACTGTTTGTGCATTTACAATATTCATTGATTTTTGCCATTGAAAAACATCATGTTATTCATATACCAGAAATGATTGAAGCTACTGACTGAATGAAAGGAGCTGGCATCTCACTCTCTTTGAATCTTCTTTATCATGCTAAGAGGAGCAGGAAAAAGCAAAAAATTTCAGAATTGCACCTTGCAATGCGGAGAAATTACTGTTTGTGCATTTACAATATTCATTGATTTTTGCCATTGAAAAACGTCCAGAAATGATTGAAGCTACTGACTGAATGAAAGGAGCTGGCATCTCACTCTCTTTGAATCTTCTTTATCATGCTAAGAGGAGCAGGAAAAAGCAAAAAATTTCAGAATTGCACCTTGCAATGCGGAGAAATTACTGTTTGTGCTTTTACAATATTCATTGATTTTTGCCATTGAAAAACATCATATTATTCATATACCAGAAATGTTTGAAGCTACTGACTGAATGAAAGGACCTGGCATCTCACTCTCTTTGAATCTTCTTTATCATGCTAAGAGGAGCAGGAAAAAGCAAAAAATTTCAGAATTGCACCTTGCAATGCGGAGAAATTACTGTTTGTGCATTTACAATATTCATTGATTTTTGCCATTGAAAAACGTCCAGAAATGATTGAAGCTACTGACTGAATGAAAGGAGCTGGCATCTCACTCTCTTTGAATCTTCTTTATCATGCTAAGAGGAGCAGGAAAAAGCAAAAAATTTCAGAATTGCACCTTGCAATGCGGAGAAATTACTGTTTGTGCATTTACAATATTCATTGATTTTTGCCATTGAAAAACGTCCAGAAATGATTGAAGCTACTGACTGAATGAAAGGAGCTGGCATCTCACTCTCTTTGAATCTTCTTTATCATGCTAAGAGGAGCAGGAAAAAGCAAAAAATTTCAGAATTGCACCTTGCAATGCGGAGAAATTACTGTTTGTGCATTTACAATATTCATTGATTTTTGCCATTGAAAAACATCATGTTATTCATATACCAGAAATGATTGAAGCTACTGACTGAATGAAAGGAGCTGGCATCTTACTCTCTTTGAATCTTCTTTGTCATGCTAAGAGGAGCAGGAAAAAGCAAAAAATTTCAGAATTGCACCTTGCAATGCGGAGAAATTACTGTTTGTGCATTTACAATATTCATTGATTTTTGCCATTGAAAAACGTTCAGAAATGATTGAAGCTACTGACTGAATGAAAGGAGCTGGCATCTCACTCTCTTTGAATCTTCTTTATCATGCTAAGAGGAGCAGGAAAAAGCAAAAAATTTCAGAATTGCACCTTGCAATGCGGAGAAATTACTGTTTGTGCATTTACAATATTCATTGATTTTTGCCATTGAAAAACGTCCAGAAATGATTGAAGCTACTGACTGAATGAAAGGAGCTGGCATCTCACTCTCTTTGAATCTTCTTTATCATGCTAAGAGGAGCAGGAAAAAGCAAAAAATTTCAGAATTGCAACTTGCAATGCGGAGAAATTACTGTTTGTGCATTTACAATATTCATTGATTTTTGCCATTGAAAAACATCATGTTATTCATATACCAGAAATGATTGAAGCTACTGACTGAATGAAAGGAGCTGGCATCTCACTCTCTTTGAATCTTCTTTATCATGCTAAGAGGAGCAGGAAAAAGCAAAAAATTTCAGAATTGCACCTTGCAATGCGGAGAAATTACTGTTTGTGCATTTACAATATTCATTGATTTTTGCCATTGAAAAACGTCCAGAAATGATTGAAGCTACTGACTGAATGAAAGGAGCTGGCATCTCACTCTCTTTGAATCTTCTTTATCATGCTAAGAGGAGCAGGAAAAAGCAAAAAATTTCAGAATTGCACCTTGCAATGCGGAGAAATTACTGTTTGTGCTTTTACAATATTCATTGATTTTTGCCATTGAAAAACATCATATTATTCATATACCAGAAATGTTTGAAGCTACTGACTGAATGAAAGGACCTGGCATCTCACTCTCTTTGAATCTTCTTTATCATGCTAAGAGGAGCAGGAAAAAGCAAAAAATTTCAGAATTGCACCTTGCAATGCGGAGAAATTACTGTTTGTGCATTTACAATATTCATTGATTTTTGCCATTGAAAAACGTCCAGAAATGATTGAAGCTACTGACTGAATGAAAGGAGCTGGCATCTCACTCTCTTTGAATCTTCTTTATCATGCTAAGAGGAGCAGGAAAAAGCAAAAAATTTCAGAATTGCACCTTGCAATGCGGAGAAATTACTGTTTGTGCATTTACAATATTCATTGATTTTTGCCATTGAAAAACGTCCAGAAATGATTGAAGCTACTGACTGAATGAAAGGAGCTGGCATCTCACTCTCTTTGAATCTTCTTTATCATGCTAAGAGGAGCAGGAAAAAGCAAAAAATTTCAGAATTGCACCTTGCAATGCGGAGAAATTACTGTTTGTGCATTTACAATATTCATTGATTTTTGCCATTGAAAAACATCATGTTATTCATATACCAGAAATGATTGAAGCTACTGACTGAATGAAAGGAGCTGGCATCTTACTTTCTTGGAATCTTCTTTGTCATGCTAAGAGGAGCAGGAAAAAGCAAAAAAATTCAGAATTGCACCTTGCAATGCGGAGAAATTACTGTTTGTGCATTTACAATATTCATTGATTTTTGACATTGAAAAACGTCCAGAAATGATTGAAGCTACTGACTGAATGAAAGGAGCTGGCATCTCACTCTCTTTGAATCTTCTTTATCATGCTAAGAGGAGCAGGAAAAAGCAAAAAATTTCAGAATTGCACCTTGCAATGCGGAGAAATTACTGTTTGTGCATTTACAATATTCATTGATTTTTGCCATTGAAAAACGTCCAGAAATGATTGAAGCTACTGACTGAATGAAAGGAGCTGGCATCTCACTCTCTTTGAATCTTCTTTATCATGCTAAGAGGAGCAGGAAAAAGCAAAAAATTTCAGAATTGCACCTTGCAATGCGGAGAAATTACTGTTTGTGCATTTACAATATTCATTGATTTTTGCCATTGAAAAACATCATGTTATTCATATACCAGAAATGTTTGTAGCTACTGACTGAATGAAAGGAGCTGGCATCTCACTCTCTTTGAATCTTCTTTATCATGCTAAGAGGAGCAGGAAAAAGCAAAAAATTTCAGAATTGCACCTTGCAATGCGGAGAAATTACTGTTTGTGCATTTACAATATTCATTGATTTTTGCCATTGAAAAACGTCCAGAAATGATTGAAGCTACTGACTGAATGAAAGGAGCTGGCATCTCACTCTCTTTGAATCTTCTTTATCATGCTAAGAGGAGCAGGAAAAAGCAAAAAATTTCAGAATTGCACCTTACAATGTGGAGAAATTACTGTTTGTGCATTTACAATATTCATTGATTTTTGCCATTGAAAAACATCATGTTATTCATATACCAGAAATGATTGAAGCTACTGACTGAATGAAAGCAGCTGGCATCTCACTCTCTTTGAATCTTCTTTATCATGCTAAGAGGAGCAGGAAAAAGCAAAAAATTTCAGAATTGCACCTTGCAATGCGGAGAAATTACTGTTTGTGCATTTACAATATTCATTGATTTTTGCCATTGAAAAACATCATGTTATTCATATACCAGAAATGTTTGAAGCTACTGACTGAATGAAAGGAGCTGGCATCTCACTCTCTTTGAATCTTCTTTATCATGCTAAGAGGAGCAGGAAAAAGCAAAAAATTTCAGAATTGCACCTTGCAATGCGGAGAAATTACTGTTTGTGCATTTACAATATTCATTGATTTTTGCCATTGAAAAACGTCCAGAAATGATTGAAGCTACTGACTGAATGAAAGGAGCTGGCATCTCACTCTCTTTGAATCTTCTTTATCATGCTAAGAGGAGCAGGAAAAAGCAAAAAATTTCAGAATTGCACCTTGCAATGCGGAGAAATTACTGTTTGTGCATTTACAATATTCATTGATTTTTGCCATTGAAAAACGTCCAGAAATGATTGAAGCTACTGACTGAATGAAAGGAGCTGGCATCTCACTCTCTTTGAGTCTTCTTTATCATGCTAAGAGGAGCAGGAAAAAGCAAAAAATTTCAGAATTGCAACTTGCAATGCGGAGAAATTACTGTTTGTGCATTTACAATATTCATTGATTTTTGCCATTGAAAAACATCATGTTATTCATATACCAGAAATGATTGAAGCTACTGACTGAATGAAAGGAGCTGGCATCTCACTCTCTTTGAATCTTCTTTATCATGCTAAGAGGAGCAGGAAAAAGCAAAAAATTTCAGAATTGCACCTTGCAATGCGGAGAAATTACTGTTTGTGCATTTACAATATTCATTGATTTTTGCCATTGAAAAACGTCCAGAAATGATTGAAGCTACTGACTGAATGAAAGGAGCTGGCATCTCACTCTCTTTGAATCTTCTTTATCATGCTAAGAGGAGCAGGAAAAAGCAAAAAATTTCAGAATTGCACCTTGCAATGCGGAGAAATTACTGTTTGTGCTTTTACAATATTCATTGATTTTTGCCATTGAAAAACATCATATTATTCATATACCAGAAATGTTTGAAGCTACTGACTGAATGAAAGGACCTGGCATCTCACTCTCTTTGAATCTTCTTTATCATGCTAAGAGGAGCAGGAAAAAGCAAAAAATTTCAGAATTGCACCTTGCAATGCGGAGAAATTACTGTTTGTGCATTTACAATATTCATTGATTTTTGCCATTGAAAAACGTCCAGAAATGATTGAAGCTACTGACTGAATGAAAGGAGCTGGCATCTCACTCTCTTTGAATCTTCTTTATCATGCTAAGAGGAGCAGGAAAAAGCAAAAAATTTCAGAATTGCACCTTGCAATGCGGAGAAATTACTGTTTGTGCATTTACAATATTCATTGATTTTTGCCATTGAAAAACGTCCAGAAATGATTGAAGCTACTGACTGAATGAAAGGAGCTGGCATCTCACTCTCTTTGAATCTTCTTTATCATGCTAAGAGGAGCAGGAAAAAGCAAAAAATTTCAGAATTGCACCTTGCAATGCGGAGAAATTACTGTTTGTGCATTTACAATATTCATTGATTTTTGCCATTGAAAAACATCATGTTATTCATATACCAGAAATGATTGAAGCTACTGACTGAATGAAAGGAGCTGGCATCTTACTCTCTTTGAATCTTCTTTGTCATGCTAAGAGGAGCAGGAAAAAGCAAAAAATTTCAGAATTGCACCTTGCAATGCGGAGAAATTACTGTTTGTGCATTTACAATATTCATTGATTTTTGCCATTGAAAAACGTTCAGAAATGATTGAAGCTACTGACTGAATGAAAGGAGCTGGCATCTCACTCTCTTTGAATCTTCTTTATCATGCTAAGAGGAGCAGGAAAAAGCAAAAAATTTCAGAATTGCACCTTGCAATGCGGAGAAATTACTGTTTGTGCATTTACAATATTCATTGATTTTTGCCATTGAAAAACGTCCAGAAATGATTGAAGCTACTGACTGAATGAAAGGAGCTGGCATCTCACTCTCTTTGAATCTTCTTTATCATGCTAAGAGGAGCAGGAAAAAGCAAAAAATTTCAGAATTGCAACTTGCAATGCGGAGAAATTACTGTTTGTGCATTTACAATATTCATTGATTTTTGCCATTGAAAAACATCATGTTATTCATATACCAGAAATGATTGAAGCTACTGACTGAATGAAAGGAGCTGGCATCTCACTCTCTTTGAATCTTCTTTATCATGCTAAGAGGAGCAGGAAAAAGCAAAAAATTTCAGAATTGCACCTTGCAATGCGGAGAAATTACTGTTTGTGCATTTACAATATTCATTGATTTTTGCCATTGAAAAACGTCCAGAAATGATTGAAGCTACTGACTGAATGAAAGGAGCTGGCATCTCACTCTCTTTGAATCTTCTTTATCATGCTAAGAGGAGCAGGAAAAAGCAAAAAATTTCAGAATTGCACCTTGCAATGCGGAGAAATTACTGTTTGTGCTTTTACAATATTCATTGATTTTTGCCATTGAAAAACATCATATTATTCATATACCAGAAATGTTTGAAGCTACTGACTGAATGAAAGGACCTGGCATCTCACTCTCTTTGAATCTTCTTTATCATGCTAAGAGGAGCAGGAAAAAGCAAAAAATTTCAGAATTGCACCTTGCAATGCGGAGAAATTACTGTTTGTGCATTTACAATATTCATTGATTTTTGCCATTGAAAAACGTCCAGAAATGATTGAAGCTACTGACTGAATGAAAGGAGCTGGCATCTCACTCTCTTTGAATCTTCTTTATCATGCTAAGAGGAGCAGGAAAAAGCAAAAAATTTCAGAATTGCACCTTGCAATGCGGAGAAATTACTGTTTGTGCATTTACAATATTCATTGATTTTTGCCATTGAAAAACGTCCAGAAATGATTGAAGCTACTGACTGAATGAAAGGAGCTGGCATCTCACTCTCTTTGAATCTTCTTTATCATGCTAAGAGGAGCAGGAAAAAGCAAAAAATTTCAGAATTGCACCTTGCAATGCGGAGAAATTACTGTTTGTGCATTTACAATATTCATTGATTTTTGCCATTGAAAAACATCATGTTATTCATATACCAGAAATGATTGAAGCTACTGACTGAATGAAAGGAGCTGGCATCTTACTCTCTTTGAATCTTCTTTGTCATGCTAAGAGGAGCAGGAAAAAGCAAAAAAATTCAGAATTGCACCTTGCAATGCGGAGAAATTACTGTTTGTGCATTTACAATATTCATTGATTTTTGCCATTGAAAAACGTCCAGAAATGATTGAAGCTACTGACTGAATGAAAGGAGCTGGCATCTCACTCTCTTTGAATCTTCTTTATCATGCTAAGAGGAGCAGGAAAAAGCAAAAAATTTCAGAATTGCACCTTGCAATGCGGAGAAATTACTGTTTGTGCATTTACAATATTCATTGATTTTTGCCATTGAAAAACATCATGTTATTCATATACCAGAAATGTTTGTAGCTACTGACTGAATGAAAGGAGCTGGCATCTCACTCTCTTTGAATCTTCTTTATCATGCTAAGAGGAGCAGGAAAAAGCAAAAAATTTCAGAATTGCACCTTGCAATGCGGAGAAATTACTGTTTGTGCATTTACAATATTCATTGATTTTTGCCATTGAAAAACGTCCAGAAATGATTGAAGCTACTGACTGAATGAAAGGAGCTGGCATCTCACTCTCTTTGAATCTTCTTTATCATGCTAAGAGGAGCAGGAAAAAGCAAAAAATTTCAGAATTGCACCTTACAATGTGGAGAAATTACTGTTTGTGCATTTACAATATTCATTGATTTTTGCCATTGAAAAACATCATGTTATTCATATACCAGAAATGATTGAAGCTACTGACTGAATGAAAGCAGCTGGCATCTCACTCTCTTTGAATCTTCTTTATCATGCTAAGAGGAGCAGGAAAAAGCAAAAAATTTCAGAATTGCACCTTGCAATGCGGAGAAATTACTGTTTGTGCATTTACAATATTCATTGATTTTTGCCATTGAAAAACATCATGTTATTCATATACCAGAAATGTTTGAAGCTACTGACTGAATGAAAGGAGCTGGCATCTCACTCTCTTTGAATCTTCTTTATCATGCTAAGAGGAGCAGGAAAAAGCAAAAAATTTCAGAATTGCACCTTGCAATGCGGAGAAATTACTGTTTGTGCATTTACAATATTCATTGATTTTTGCCATTGAAAAACGTCCAGAAATGATTGAAGCTACTGACTGAATGAAAGGAGCTGGCATCTCACTCTCTTTGAATCTTCTTTATCATGCTAAGAGGAGCAGGAAAAAGCAAAAAATTTCAGAATTGCACCTTGCAATGCGGAGAAATTACTGTTTGTGCATTTACAATATTCATTGATTTTTGCCATTGAAAAACGTCCAGAAATGATTGAAGCTACTGACTGAATGAAAGGAGCTGGCATCTCACTCTCTTTGAGTCTTCTTTATCATGCTAAGAGGAGCAGGAAAAAGCAAAAAATTTCAGAATTGCAACTTGCAATGCGGAGAAATTACTGTTTGTGCATTTACAATATTCATTGATTTTTGCCATTGAAAAACATCATGTTATTCATATACCAGAAATGATTGAAGCTACTGACTGAATGAAAGGAGCTGGCATCTCACTCTCTTTGAATCTTCTTTATCATGCTAAGAGGAGCAGGAAAAAGCAAAAAATTTCAGAATTGCACCTTGCAATGCGGAGAAATTACTGTTTGTGCATTTACAATATTCATTGATTTTTGCCATTGAAAAACGTCCAGAAATGATTGAAGCTACTGACTGAATGAAAGGAGCTGGCATCTCACTCTCTTTGAATCTTCTTTATCATGCTAAGAGGAGCAGGAAAAAGCAAAAAATTTCAGAATTGCACCTTGCAATGCGGAGAAATTACTGTTTGTGCTTTTACAATATTCATTGATTTTTGCCATTGAAAAACATCATATTATTCATATACCAGAAATGTTTGAAGCTACTGACTGAATGAAAGGACCTGGCATCTCACTCTCTTTGAATCTTCTTTATCATGCTAAGAGGAGCAGGAAAAAGCAAAAAATTTCAGAATTGCACCTTGCAATGCGGAGAAATTACTGTTTGTGCATTTACAATATTCATTGATTTTTGCCATTGAAAAACGTCCAGAAATGATTGAAGCTACTGACTGAATGAAAGGAGCTGGCATCTCACTCTCTTTGAATCTTCTTTATCATGCTAAGAGGAGCAGGAAAAAGCAAAAAATTTCAGAATTGCACCTTGCAATGCGGAGAAATTACTGTTTGTGCATTTACAATATTCATTGATTTTTGCCATTGAAAAACGTCCAGAAATGATTGAAGCTACTGACTGAATGAAAGGAGCTGGCATCTCACTCTCTTTGAATCTTCTTTATCATGCTAAGAGGAGCAGGAAAAAGCAAAAAATTTCAGAATTGCACCTTGCAATGCGGAGAAATTACTGTTTGTGCTTTTACAATATTCATTGATTTTTGCCATTGAAAAACATCATATTATTCATATACCAGAAATGTTTGAAGCTACTGACTGAATGAAAGGACCTGGCATCTCACTCTCTTTGAATCTTCTTTATCATGCTAAGAGGAGCAGGAAAAAGCAAAAAATTTCAGAATTGCACCTTGCAATGCGGAGAAATTACTGTTTGTGCATTTACAATATTCATTGATTTTTGCCATTGAAAAACGTCCAGAAATGATTGAAGCTACTGACTGAATGAAAGGAGCTGGCATCTCACTCTCTTTGAATCTTCTTTATCATGCTAAGAGGAGCAGGAAAAAGCAAAAAATTTCAGAATTGCACCTTGCAATGCGGAGAAATTACTGTTTGTGCATTTACAATATTCATTGATTTTTGCCATTGAAAAACGTCCAGAAATGATTGAAGCTACTGACTGAATGAAAGGAGCTGGCATCTCACTCTCTTTGAATCTTCTTTATCATGCTAAGAGGAGCAGGAAAAAGCAAAAAATTTCAGAATTGCACCTTGCAATGCGGAGAAATTACTGTTTGTGCATTTACAATATTCATTGATTTTTGCCATTGAAAAACATCATGTTATTCATATACCAGAAATGATTGAAGCTACTGACTGAATGAAAGGAGCTGGCATCTTACTCTCTTTGAATCTTCTTTGTCATGCTAAGAGGAGCAGGAAAAAGCAAAAAATTTCAGAATTGCACCTTGCAATGCGGAGAAATTACTGTTTGTGCATTTACAATATTCATTGATTTTTGCCATTGAAAAACGTCCAGAAATGATTGAAGCTACTGACTGAATGAAAGGAGCTGGCATCTCACTCTCTTTGAATCTTCTTTATCATGCTAAGAGGAGCAGGAAAAAGCAAAAAATTTCAGAATTGCACCTTGCAATGCGGAGAAATTACTGTTTGTGCATTTACAATATTCATTGATTTTTGCCATTGAAAAACGTCCAGAAATGATTGAAGCTACTGACTGAATGAAAGGAGCTGGCATCTCACTCTCTTTGAATCTTCTTTATCATGCTAAGAGGAGCAGGAAAAAGCAAAAAATTTCAGAATTGCAAATTGCAATGCGGAGAAATTACTGTTTGTGCATTTACAATATTCATTGATTTTTGCCATTGAAAAACATCATGTTATTCATATACCAGAAATGATTGAAGCTACTGACTGAATGAAAGGAGCTGGCATCTCACTCTCTTTGAATCTTCTTTATCATGCTAAGAGGAGCAGGAAAAAGCAAAAAATTTCAGAATTGCACCTTGCAATGCGGAGAAATTACTGTTTGTGCATTTACAATATTCATTGATTTTTGCCATTGAAAAACGTCCAGAAATGATTGAAGCTACTGACTGAATGAAAGGAGCTGGCATCTCACTCTCTTTGAATCTTCTTTATCATGCTAAGAGGAGCAGGAAAAAGCAAAAAATTTCAGAATTGCACCTTGCAATGCGGAGAAATTACTGTTTGTGCTTTTACAATATTCATTGATTTTTGCCATTGAAAAACATCATATTATTCATATACCAGAAATGTTTGAAGCTACTGACTGAATGAAAGGAGCTGGCATCTCACTCTCTTTGAATCTTCTTTATCATGCTAAGAGGAGCAGGAAAAAGCAAAAAATTTCAGAATTGCACCTTGCAATGCGGAGAAATTACTGTTTGTGCATTTACAATATTCATTGATTTTTGCCATTGAAAAACGTCCAGAAATGATTGAAGCTACTGACTGAATGAAAGGAGCTGGCATCTCACTCTCTTTGAATCTTCTTTATCATGCTAAGAGGAGCAGGAAAAAGCAAAAAATTTCAGAATTGCACCTTGCAATGCGGAGAAATTACTGTTTGTGCATTTACAATATTCATTGATTTTTGCCATTGAAAAACGTCCAGAAATGATTGAAGCTACTGACTGAATGAAAGGAGCTGGCATCTCACTCTCTTTGAATCTTCTTTATCATGCTAAGAGGAGCAGGAAAAAGCAAAAAATTTCAGAATTGCACCTTGCAATGCGGAGAAATTACTGTTTGTGCATTTACAATATTCATTGATTTTTGCCATTGAAAAACATCATGTTATTCATATACCAGAAATGATTGAAGCTACTGACTGAATGAAAGGAGCTGGCATCTTACTCTCTTTGAATCTTCTTTGTCATGCTAAGAGGAGCAGGAAAAAGCAAAAAATTTCAGAATTGCACCTTGCAATGCGGAGAAATTACTGTTTGTGCATTTACAATATTCATTGATTTTTGCCATTGAAAAACGTCCAGAAATGATTGAAGCTACTGACTGAATGAAAGGAGCTGGCATCTCACTCTCTTTGAATCTTCTTTATCATGCTAAGAGGAGCAGGAAAAAGCAAAAAATTTCAGAATTGCACCTTGCAATGCGGAGAAATTACTGTTTGTGCATTTACAATATTCATTGATTTTTGCCATTGAAAAACGTCCAGAAATGATTGAAGCTACTGACTGAATGAAAGGAGCTGGCATCTCACTCTCTTTGAATCTTCTTTATCATGCTAAGAGGAGCAGGAAAAAGCAAAAAATTTCAGAATTGCACCTTGCAATGCGGAGAAATTACTGTTTGTGCATTTACAATATTCATTGATTTTTGCCATTGAAAAACATCATGTTATTCATATACCAGAAATGTTTGTAGCTACTGACTGAATGAAAGGAGCTGGCATCTCACTCTCTTTGAATCTTCTTTATCATGCTAAGAGGAGCAGGAAAAAGCAAAAAATTTCAGAATTGCACCTTGCAATGCGGAGAAATTACTGTTTGTGCATTTACAATATTCATTGATTTTTGCCATTGAAAAACGTCCAGAAATGATTGAAGCTACTGACTGAATGAAAGGAGCTGGCATCTCACTCTCTTTGAATCTTCTTTATCATGCTAAGAGGAGCAGGAAAAAGCAAAAAAATTCAGAATTGCACCTTGCAATGCGGAGAAATTACTGTTTGTGCATTTACAATATTCATTGATTTTTGCCATTGAAAAACGTCCAGAAATGATTGAAGCTACTGACTGAATGAAAGGAGCTGGCATCTCACTCTCTTTGAATCTTCTTTATCATGCTAAGAGGAGCAGGAAAAAGCAAAAAATTTCAGAATTGCACCTTGCAATGCGGAGAAATTACTCTTTGTGCATTTACAATATTCATTGATTTTTGCCATTGAAAAACATCATGTTATTCATATACCAGAAATGTTTGAAGCTACTGACTGAATGAAAGGAGCTGGCATCTCACTCTCTTTGAATCTTCTTTATCATGCTAAGAGGAGCAGGAAAAAGCAAAAAATTTCAGAATTGCACCTTGCAATGCGGAGAAATTACTGTTTGTGCATTTACAATATTCATTGATTTTTGCCATTGAAAAACATCATGTTATTCATATACCAGAAATGTTTGAAGCTACTGACTGAATGAAAGGAGCTGGCATCTCACTCTCTTTGAATCTTCTTTATCATGCTAAGAGGAGCAGGAAAAAGCAAAAAATTTCAGAATTGCACCTTGCAATGTGGAGAAATTACTGTTTGTGCATTTACAATATTCATTGATTTTTACCATTGAAAAACGTCCAGAAATGATTGAAGCTACTGACTGAATGAAAGTAGCTGGCATCTCACTCTCTTTGAATCTTCTTTATCATGCTAAGAGGAGCAGGAAAAAGCAAAAAATTTCAGACTTGCACCTTGCAATGCGGAGAAATTACTGTTTGTGCATTTACAATATTCATTGATTTTTGCCATTGAAAAACATCATGTTATTCATATACCAGAAATGTTTGAAGCTACTGACTGAATGAAAGGAGCTGGCATCTCACTCTCTTTGAATCTTCTTTATCATGCTAAGAGGAGCAGGAAAAAGCAAAAAATTTCAGAATTGCACCTTGCAATGCGGAGAAATTACTGTTTGTGCATTTACAATATTCATTGATTTTTGCCATTGAAAAACGTCCAGAAATGATTGAAGCTACTGACTGAATGAAAGGAGCTGGCATCTCACTCTCTTTGAATCTTCTTTATCATGCTAAGAGGAGCAGGAAAAAGCAAAAAATTTCAGAATTGCACCTTGCAATGCGGAGAAATTACTGTTTGTGCATTTACAATATTCATTGATTTTTGCCATTGAAAAACGTCCAGAAATGATTGAAGCTACTGACTGAATGAAAGGAGCTGGCATCTCACTCTCTTTGAATCTTCTTTATCATGCTAAGAGGAGCAGGAAAAATCAAAAAATTTCAGAATTGCACCTTGCAATGCGGAGAAATTACTGTTTGTGCATTTACAATATTCAATGATTTTTGCCATTGAAAAACATGTTATTCATATACCAGAAATGTTTGAAGCTACTGACTGAATGAAAGGAGCTGGCACCTCACTCTCTTTGAATCTTCTTTATCATGCTAAGAGGAGCGGGAAAAAGCAAAAAATTTCAGAATTGCACCTTGCAATGCGGAGAAATTACTGTTTGTGCATTTACAATATTCATTGATTTTTGCCATTGAAAAACATCCAGAAATGATTGAAGGTACTGACTGAATGAAAGGAGCTGGCATCTCACTCTCTTTGAATCTTCTTTATCATGCTAAGAGGAGCAGGAAAAAGCAAAAAATTTCAGAATTGCACCTTGCAATGCGGAGAAATTACTGTTTGTGCATTTACAATATTCATTGATTTTTGCCATTGAAAAACGTCCAGAAATGATTGAAGCTACTGACTGAATGAAAGGAGCTGGCATCTCACTCTCTTTGAATCTTCTTTATCATGCTAAGAGGAGCAGGAAAAAGCCAAAAATTTCAGAATTGCACCTTGCAATGCGGAGAAATTACAGTTTGTGCATTTACAATATTCATTGATTTTTGCCATTGAAAAACATCCAGAAATGATTGAAGCTACTGACTGAATGAAATGAGCTGGCATCTCACTCTCTTTGAATTTTCTTTATCATGCTAAGAGGAGCAGGAAAAAGCAAAAAATTTCAGAATTGCACATTGCAATGCGGAGAAATTACTGTTTGTGCATTTACAATATTCATTGATTTTTGCCATTGAAAAACATCATGTTATTCATATACCAGAAATGTTTGAAGCTACTGACTGAATGAAAGGAGCTGGCATCTCACTCTCTTTGAATCTTCTTTATCATGCTAAGAGGAGCAGGAAAAAGCAAAAAATTTCAGAATTGCACCTTGCAATGCGGAGCAATTACTGTTTGTGCATTTACAATATTCATTGATTTTTGCCATTGAAAAACATCATGTTATTCATATACCAGAAATGTTTGAAGCTACTGACTGAATGAAAGGAGCTGGCATCTCACTCTCTTTGAATCTTCTTTATCATGCTAAGAGGAGCAGGAAAAAGCAAAAAATTTCAGAATTGCACCTTGCAATGTGGAGAAATTACTGTTTGTGCATTTACAATATTCATTGATTTTTACCATTGAAAAACGTCCAGAAATGATTGAAGCTACTGACTGAATGAAAGTAGCTGGCATCTCACTCTCTTTGAATCTTCTTTATCATGCTAAGAGGAGCAGGAAAAAGCAAAAAATTTCAGAATTGCACCTTGCAATGCAGAGAAATTACTGTTTGTGCATTTACAATATTCATTGATTTTTGCCATTGAAAAACATCATGTTATTCATATACCAGAAATGTTTGAAGCTACTGACTGAATGAAAGGAGCTGGCATCTCACTCTCTTTGAATCTTCTTTATCATGCTAAGAGGAGCAGGAAAAAGCAAAAAATTTCAGAATTGCACCTTGCAATGTGGAGAAATTACTGTTTGTGCATTTACAATATTCATTGATTTTTACCATTGAAAAACGTCCAGAAATGATTGAAGCTACTGACTGAATGAAAGTAGCTGGCATCTCACTCTCTTTGAATCTTCTTTATCATGCTAAGAGGAGCAGGAAAAAGCAAAAAATTTCAGACTTGCACCTTGCAATGCGGAGAAATTACTGTTTGTGCATTTACAATATTCATTGATTTTTGCCATTGAAAAACATCATGTTATTCATATACCAGAAATGTTTGAAGCTACTGACTGAATGAAAGGAGCTGGCATCTCACTCTCTTTGAATCTTCTTTATCATGCTAAGAGGAGCAGGAAAAAGCAAAAAATTTCAGAATTGCACCTTGCAATGCGGAGAAATTACTGTTTGTGCATTTACAATATTCATTGATTTTTGCCATTGAAAAACGTCCAGAAATGATTGAAGCTACTGACTGAATGAAAGGAGCTGGCATCTCACTCTCTTTGAATCTTGTTTATCATGCTAAGAGGAGCAGGAAAAAGCAAAAAATTTCAGAATTGCACCTTGCAATGCGGAGAAATTACTGTTTGTGCATTTACAATATTCATTGATTTTTGCCATTGAAAAACGTCCAGAAATGATTGAAGCTACTGACTGAATGAAAGGAGCTGGCATCTCACTCTCTTTGAATCTTCTTTATCATGCTAAGAGGAGCAGGAAAAAGCAAAAAATTTCAGAATTGCACCTTGCAATGCGGAGAAATTACTGTTTGTGCATTTACAATATTCATTGATTTTTGCCATTGAAAAACATCATGTTATTCATATACCAGAAATGATTGAAGCTACTGACTGAATGAAAGGAGCTGGCATCTCACTCTCTTTGAATCTTCTTTATCATGCTAAGAGGAGCAGGAAAAAGCAAAAAATTTCAGAATTGCACCTTGCAATGCGGAGAAATTACTGTTTGTGCATTTACAAAATTCATTGATTTTTGCCATTGAAAAACATCATGTTATTCATATACCAGAAATGTTTGAAGCTACTGACTGAATGAAAGGAGCTGACATCTCACTCTCTTTGAATCTTCTTTATCATGCTAAGAGGAGCAGGAAAAAGCAAAAAATTTCAGAATTGCACCTTGCAATGCGGAGAAATTACTGTTTGTGCATTTACAATATTCATTGATTTTTGCCATTGAAAAACGTCCAGAAATGATTGAAGCTACTGACTGAATGAAAGGAGCTGACATCTCACTCTCTTTGAATCTTCTTTATCATGCTAAGAGGAGCAGGAAAAAGCAAAAAATTTCAGAATTGCACCTTGCAATGCGGAGAAATTACTGTTTGTGCATTTACAATATTCATTGATTTTTGCCATTGAAAAACGTCCAGAAATGATTGAAGCTACTGACTGAATGAAAGGAGCTGGCATATCACTCTCTTTGAATCTTCTTTATCATGCTAAGAGGAGCAGGAAAAAGCAAAAAATTTCAGAATTGCACCTTGCAATGTGGAGAAATTACTGTTTGTGCATTTACAATATTCATTGATTTTTACCATTGAAAAACGTCCAGAAATGATTGAAGCTACTGACTGAATGAAAGTAGCTGGCATCTCACTCTCTTTGAATCTTCTTTATCATGCTAAGAGGAGCAGGAAAAAGCAAAAAATTTCAGACTTGCACCTTGCAATGCGGAGAAATTACTGTTTGTGCATTTACAATATTCATTGATTTTTGCCATTGAAAAACATCATGTTATTCATATACCAGAAATGTTTGAAGCTACTGACTGAATGAAAGGAGCTGGCATCTCACTCTCTTTGAATCTTCTTTATCATGCTAAGAGGAGCAGGAAAAAGCAAAAAATTTCAGAATTGCACCTTGCAATGCGGAGAAATTACTGTTTGTGCATTTACAATATTCATTGATTTTTGCCATTGAAAAACGTCCAGAAATGATTGAAGCTACTGACTGAATGAAAGGAGCTGGCATCTCACTCTCTTTGAATCTTCTTTATCATGCTAAGAGGAGCAGGAAAAAGCAAAAAATTTCAGAATTGCACCTTGCAATGCGGAGAAATTACTGTTTGTGCATTTACAATATTCATTGATTTTTGCCATTGAAAAACGTCCAGAAATGATTGAAGCTACTGACTGAATGAAAGGAGCAGGCATCTCACTCTCTTTGAATCTTCTTTATCATGCTAAGAGGAGCAGGAAAAATCAAAAAATTTCAGAATTTCACCTTGCAATGCGGAGAAATTACTGTTTGTGCATTTACAATATTCAATGATTTTTGCCATTGAAAAACATGTTATTCATATACCAGAAATTTTTGAAGCTACTGACTGAATGAAAGGAGCTGGCACCTCACTCTCTTTGAATCTTCTTTATCATGCTAAGAGGAGCGGGAAAAAGCAAAAAATTTCAGAATTGCACCTTGCAATGCGGAGAAATTACTGTTTGTGCATTTACAATATTCATTGATTTTTGCCATTGAAAAACATCCAGAAATGATTGAAGGTACTGACTGAATGAAAGGAGCTGGCATCTCACTCTCTTTGAATCTTCTTTATCATGCTAAGAGGAGCAGGAAAAAGCAAAAAATTTCAGAATTGCACCTTGCAATGCGGAGAAATTACTGTTTGTGCATTTACAATATTCATTGATTTTTGCCATTGAAAAACGTCCAGAAATGATTGAAGCTACTGACTGAATGAAAGGAGCTGGCATCTCACTCTCTTTGAATCTTCTTTATCATGCTAAGAGGAGCAGGAAAAAGCCAAAAATTTCAGAATTGCACCTTGCAATGCGGAGAAATTACAGTTTGTGCATTTACAATATTCATTGATTTTTGCCATTGAAAAACATCCAGAAATGATTGAAGCTACTGACTGAATGAAAGGAGCTGGCATCTCACTCTCTTTGAATATTCTTTATCATGCTAAGAGGAGCAGGAAAAAGCAAAAAATTTCAGAATTGCACCTTGCAATGCGGAGAAATTACTGTTTGTGCATTTACAATATTCATTGATTTTTGCCATTGAAAAACATCATGTTATTCATATACCAGAAATGTTTGAAGCTACTGACTGAATGAAAGGAGCTGGCATCTCACTCTCTTTGAATCTTCTTTATCATGCTAAGAGGAGCAGGAAAAAGCAAAAAATTTCAGAATTGCACTTTGCAATGCGGAGAAATTACTGTTTGTGCATTTACAATATTCATTGATTTTTGCCATTGAAAAACATCATGTTATTCATATACCAGAAATGTTTGAAGCTACTGACTGAATGAAAGGAGCTGGCATCTCACTCTCTTTGAATCTTCTTTATCATGCTAAGAGGAGCAGGAAAAAGCAAAAAATTTCAGAATTGCACCTTGCAATGTGGAGAAATTACTGTTTGTGCATTTACAATATTCATTGATTTTTACCATTGAAAAACGTCCAGAAATGATTGAAGCTACTGACTGAATGAAAGTAGCTGGCATCTCACTCTCTTTGAATCTTCTTTATCATGCTAAGAGGAGCAGGAAAAAGCAAAAAATTTCAGAATTGCACCTTGCAATGCAGAGAAATTACTGTTTGTGCATTTACAATATTCATTGATTTTTGCCATTGAAAAACATCATGTTATTCATATACCAGAAATGTTTGAAGCTACTGACTGAATGAAAGGAGCTGGCATCTCACTCTCTTTGAATCTTCTTTATCATGCTAAGAGGAGCAGGAAAAAGCAAAAAATTTCAGAATTGCACCTTGCAATGTGGAGAAATTACTGTTTGTGCATTTACAATATTCATTGATTTTTACCATTGAAAAACGTCCAGAAATGATTGAAGCTACTGACTGAATGAAAGTAGCTGGCATCTCACTCTCTTTGAATCTTCTTTATCATGCTAAGAGGAGCAGGAAAAAGCAAAAAATTTCAGAATTGCACCTTGCAATGCAGAGAAATTACTGTTTGTGCATTTACAATATTCATTGATTTTTGCCATTGAAAAACATCATGTTATTCATATACCAGAAATGTTTGAAGCTACTGACTGAATGAAAGGAGCTGGCATCTCACTCTCTTTGAATCTTCTTTATCATGCTAAGAGGAGCAGGAAAAAGCAAAAAATTTCAGAATTGCACCTTGCAATGTGGAGAAATTACTGTTTGTGCATTTACAATATTCATTGATTTTTACCATTGAAAAACGTCCAGAAATGATTGAAGCTACTGACTGAATGAAAGTAGCTGGCATCTCACTCTCTTTGAATCTTCTTTATCATGCTAAGAGGAGCAGGAAAAAGCAAAAAATTTCAGACTTGCACCTTGCAATGCGGAGAAATTACTGTTTGTGCATTTACAATATTCATTGATTTTTGCCATTGAAAAACATCATGTTATTCATATACCAGAAATGTTTGAAGCTACTGACTGAATGAAAGGAGCTGGCATCTCACTCTCTTTGAATCTTCTTTATCATGCTAAGAGGAGCAGGAAAAAGCAAAAAATTTCAGAATTGCACCTTGCAATGCGGAGAAATTACTGTTTGTGCATTTACAATATTCATTGATTTTTGCCATTGAAAAACGTCCAGAAATGATTGAAGCTACTGACTGAATGAAAGGAGCTGGCATCTCACTCTCTTTGAATCTTGTTTATCATGCTAAGAGGAGCAGGAAAAAGCAAAAAATTTCAGAATTGCACCTTGCAATGCGGAGAAATTACTGTTTGTGCATTTACAATATTCATTGATTTTTGCCATTGAAAAACGTCCAGAAATGATTGAAGCTACTGACTGAATGAAAGGAGCTGGCATCTCACTCTCTTTGAATCTTCTTTATCATGCTAAGAGGAGCAGGAAAAAGCAAAAAATTTCAGAATTGCACCTTGCAATGCGGAGAAATTACTGTTTGTGCATTTACAATATTCATTGATTTTTGCCATTGAAAAACATCATGTTATTCATATACCAGAAATGATTGAAGCTACTGACTGAATGAAAGGAGCTGGCATCTCACTCTCTTTGAATCTTCTTTATCATGCTAAGAGGAGCAGGAAAAAGCAAAAAATTTCAGAATTGCACCTTGCAATGCGGAGAAATTACTGTTTGTGCATTTACAAAATTCATTGATTTTTGCCATTGAAAAACATCATGTTATTCATATACCAGAAATGTTTGAAGCTACTGACTGAATGAAAGGAGCTGACATCTCACTCTCTTTGAATCTTCTTTATCATGCTAAGAGGAGCAGGAAAAAGCAAAAAATTTCAGAATTGCACCTTGCAATGCGGAGAAATTACTGTTTGTGCATTTACAATATTCATTGATTTTTGCCATTGAAAAACGTCCAGAAATGATTGAAGCTACTGACTGAATGAAAGGAGCTGACATCTCACTCTCTTTGAATCTTCTTTATCATGCTAAGAGGAGCAGGAAAAAGCAAAAAATTTCAGAATTGCACCTTGCAATGCGGAGAAATTACTGTTTGTGCATTTACAATATTCATTGATTTTTGCCATTGAAAAACGTCCAGAAATGATTGAAGCTACTGACTGAATGAAAGGAGCTGGCATATCACTCTCTTTGAATCTTCTTTATCATGCTAAGAGGAGCAGGAAAAAGCAAAAAATTTCAGAATTGCACCTTGCAATGTGGAGAAATTACTGTTTGTGCATTTACAATATTCATTGATTTTTACCATTGAAAAACGTCCAGAAATGATTGAAGCTACTGACTGAATGAAAGTAGCTGGCATCTCACTCTCTTTGAATCTTCTTTATCATGCTAAGAGGAGCAGGAAAAAGCAAAAAATTTCAGACTTGCACCTTGCAATGCGGAGAAATTACTGTTTGTGCATTTACAATATTCATTGATTTTTGCCATTGAAAAACATCATGTTATTCATATACCAGAAATGTTTGAAGCTACTGACTGAATGAAAGGAGCTGGCATCTCACTCTCTTTGAATCTTCTTTATCATGCTAAGAGGAGCAGGAAAAAGCAAAAAATTTCAGAATTGCACCTTGCAATGCGGAGAAATTACTGTTTGTGCATTTACAATATTCATTGATTTTTGCCATTGAAAAACGTCCAGAAATGATTGAAGCTACTGACTGAATGAAAGGAGCTGGCATCTCACTCTCTTTGAATCTTCTTTATCATGCTAAGAGGAGCAGGAAAAAGCAAAAAATTTCAGAATTGCACCTTGCAATGCGGAGAAATTACTGTTTGTGCATTTACAATATTCATTGATTTTTGCCATTGAAAAACGTCCAGAAATGATTGAAGCTACTGACTGAATGAAAGGAGCAGGCATCTCACTCTCTTTGAATCTTCTTTATCATGCTAAGAGGAGCAGGAAAAATCAAAAAATTTCAGAATTTCACCTTGCAATGCGGAGAAATTACTGTTTGTGCATTTACAATATTCAATGATTTTTGCCATTGAAAAACATGTTATTCATATACCAGAAATTTTTGAAGCTACTGACTGAATGAAAGGAGCTGGCACCTCACTCTCTTTGAATCTTCTTTATCATGCTAAGAGGAGCGGGAAAAAGCAAAAAATTTCAGAATTGCACCTTGCAATGCGGAGAAATTACTGTTTGTGCATTTACAATATTCATTGATTTTTGCCATTGAAAAACATCCAGAAATGATTGAAGGTACTGACTGAATGAAAGGAGCTGGCATCTCACTCTCTTTGAATCTTCTTTATCATGCTAAGAGGAGCAGGAAAAAGCAAAAAATTTCAGAATTGCACCTTGCAATGCGGAGAAATTACTGTTTGTGCATTTACAATATTCATTGATTTTTGCCATTGAAAAACGTCCAGAAATGATTGAAGCTACTGACTGAATGAAAGGAGCTGGCATCTCACTCTCTTTGAATCTTCTTTATCATGCTAAGAGGAGCAGGAAAAAGCCAAAAATTTCAGAATTGCACCTTGCAATGCGGAGAAATTACAGTTTGTGCATTTACAATATTCATTGATTTTTGCCATTGAAAAACATCCAGAAATGATTGAAGCTACTGACTGAATGAAAGGAGCTGGCATCTCACTCTCTTTGAATATTCTTTATCATGCTAAGAGGAGCAGGAAAAAGCAAAAAATTTCAGAATTGCACCTTGCAATGCGGAGAAATTACTGTTTGTGCATTTACAATATTCATTGATTTTTGCCATTGAAAAACATCATGTTATTCATATACCAGAAATGTTTGAAGCTACTGACTGAATGAAAGGAGCTGGCATCTCACTCTCTTTGAATCTTCTTTATCATGCTAAGAGGAGCAGGAAAAAGCAAAAAATTTCAGAATTGCACTTTGCAATGCGGAGAAATTACTGTTTGTGCATTTACAATATTCATTGATTTTTGCCATTGAAAAACATCATGTTATTCATATACCAGAAATGTTTGAAGCTACTGACTGAATGAAAGGAGCTGGCATCTCACTCTCTTTGAATCTTCTTTATCATGCTAAGAGGAGCAGGAAAAAGCAAAAAATTTCAGAATTGCACCTTGCAATGTGGAGAAATTACTGTTTGTGCATTTACAATATTCATTGATTTTTACCATTGAAAAACGTCCAGAAATGATTGAAGCTAC
Source organism: Phyllobates terribilis (assembly GCF_046119375.1). Classification (NCBI taxonomy): domain Eukaryota; kingdom Metazoa; phylum Chordata; class Amphibia; order Anura; family Dendrobatidae; genus Phyllobates; species Phyllobates terribilis. The sequence continues at coordinate 32,880 of NW_027367253.1, read as the reverse complement.
TGACTGAATGAAAGTAGCTGGCATCTCACTCTCTTTGAATCTTCTTTATCATGCTAAGAGGAGCAGGAAAAAGCAAAAAATTTCAGAATTGCACCTTGCAATGCAGAGAAATTACTGTTTGTGCATTTACAATATTCATTGATTTTTGCCATTGAAAAACATCATGTTATTCATATACCAGAAATGTTTGAAGCTACTGACTGAATGAAAGGAGCTGGCATCTCACTCTCTTTGAATCTTCTTTATCATGCTAAGAGGAGCAGGAAAAAGCAAAAAATTTCAGAATTGCACCTTGCAATGTGGAGAAATTACTGTTTGTGCATTTACAATATTCATTGATTTTTACCATTGAAAAACGTCCAGAAATGATTGAAGCTACTGACTGAATGAAAGTAGCTGGCATCTCACTCTCTTTGAATCTTCTTTATCATGCTAAGAGGAGCAGGAAAAAGCAAAAAATTTCAGACTTGCACCTTGCAATGCGGAGAAATTACTGTTTGTGCATTTACAATATTCATTGATTTTTGCCATTGAAAAACATCATGTTATTCATATACCAGAAATGTTTGAAGCTACTGACTGAATGAAAGGAGCTGGCATCTCACTCTCTTTGAATCTTCTTTATCATGCTAAGAGGAGCAGGAAAAAGCAAAAAATTTCAGAATTGCACCTTGCAATGCGGAGAAATTACTGTTTGTGCATTTACAATATTCATTGATTTTTGCCATTGAAAAACGTCCAGAAATGATTGAAGCTACTGACTGAATGAAAGGAGCTGGCATCTCACTCTCTTTGAATCTTGTTTATCATGCTAAGAGGAGCAGGAAAAAGCAAAAAATTTCAGAATTGCACCTTGCAATGCGGAGAAATTACTGTTTGTGCATTTACAATATTCATTGATTTTTGCCATTGAAAAACGTCCAGAAATGATTGAAGCTACTGACTGAATGAAAGGAGCTGGCATCTCACTCTCTTTGAATCTTCTTTATCATGCTAAGAGGAGCAGGAAAAAGCAAAAAATTTCAGAATTGCACCTTGCAATGCGGAGAAATTACTGTTTGTGCATTTACAATATTCATTGATTTTTGCCATTGAAAAACATCATGTTATTCATATACCAGAAATGATTGAAGCTACTGACTGAATGAAAGGAGCTGGCATCTCACTCTCTTTGAATCTTCTTTATCATGCTAAGAGGAGCAGGAAAAAGCAAAAAATTTCAGAATTGCACCTTGCAATGCGGAGAAATTACTGTTTGTGCATTTACAAAATTCATTGATTTTTGCCATTGAAAAACATCATGTTATTCATATACCAGAAATGTTTGAAGCTACTGACTGAATGAAAGGAGCTGACATCTCACTCTCTTTGAATCTTCTTTATCATGCTAAGAGGAGCAGGAAAAAGCAAAAAATTTCAGAATTGCACCTTGCAATGCGGAGAAATTACTGTTTGTGCATTTACAATATTCATTGATTTTTGCCATTGAAAAACGTCCAGAAATGATTGAAGCTACTGACTGAATGAAAGGAGCTGACATCTCACTCTCTTTGAATCTTCTTTATCATGCTAAGAGGAGCAGGAAAAAGCAAAAAATTTCAGAATTGCACCTTGCAATGCGGAGAAATTACTGTTTGTGCATTTACAATATTCATTGATTTTTGCCATTGAAAAACGTCCAGAAATGATTGAAGCTACTGACTGAATGAAAGGAGCTGGCATATCACTCTCTTTGAATCTTCTTTATCATGCTAAGAGGAGCAGGAAAAAGCAAAAAATTTCAGAATTGCACCTTGCAATGTGGAGAAATTACTGTTTGTGCATTTACAATATTCATTGATTTTTACCATTGAAAAACGTCCAGAAATGATTGAAGCTACTGACTGAATGAAAGTAGCTGGCATCTCACTCTCTTTGAATCTTCTTTATCATGCTAAGAGGAGCAGGAAAAAGCAAAAAATTTCAGACTTGCACCTTGCAATGCGGAGAAATTACTGTTTGTGCATTTACAATATTCATTGATTTTTGCCATTGAAAAACATCATGTTATTCATATACCAGAAATGTTTGAAGCTACTGACTGAATGAAAGGAGCTGGCATCTCACTCTCTTTGAATCTTCTTTATCATGCTAAGAGGAGCAGGAAAAAGCAAAAAATTTCAGAATTGCACCTTGCAATGCGGAGAAATTACTGTTTGTGCATTTACAATATTCATTGATTTTTGCCATTGAAAAACGTCCAGAAATGATTGAAGCTACTGACTGAATGAAAGGAGCTGGCATCTCACTCTCTTTGAATCTTCTTTATCATGCTAAGAGGAGCAGGAAAAAGCAAAAAATTTCAGAATTGCACCTTGCAATGCGGAGAAATTACTGTTTGTGCATTTACAATATTCATTGATTTTTGCCATTGAAAAACGTCCAGAAATGATTGAAGCTACTGACTGAATGAAAGGAGCAGGCATCTCACTCTCTTTGAATCTTCTTTATCATGCTAAGAGGAGCAGGAAAAATCAAAAAATTTCAGAATTTCACCTTGCAATGCGGAGAAATTACTGTTTGTGCATTTACAATATTCAATGATTTTTGCCATTGAAAAACATGTTATTCATATACCAGAAATGTTTGAAGCTACTGACTGAATGAAAGGAGCTGGCACCTCACTCTCTTTGAATCTTCTTTATCATGCTAAGAGGAGCGGGAAAAAGCAAAAAATTTCAGAATTGCACCTTGCAATGCGGAGAAATTACTGTTTGTGCATTTACAATATTCATTGATTTTTGCCATTGAAAAACATCCAGAAATGATTGAAGGTACTGACTGAATGAAAGGAGCTGGCATCTCACTCTCTTTGAATCTTCTTTATCATGCTAAGAGGAGCAGGAAAAAGCAAAAAATTTCAGAATTGCACCTTGCAATGCGGAGAAATTACTGTTTGTGCATTTACAATATTCATTGATTTTTGCCATTGAAAAACGTCCAGAAATGATTGAAGCTACTGACTGAATGAAAGGAGCTGGCATCTCACTCTCTTTGAATCTTCTTTATCATGCTAAGAGGAGCAGGAAAAAGCCAAAAATTTCAGAATTGCACCTTGCAATGCGGAGAAATTACAGTTTGTGCATTTACAATATTCATTGATTTTTGCCATTGAAAAACATCCAGAAATGATTGAAGCTACTGACTGAATGAAAGGAGCTGGCATCTCACTCTCTTTGAATATTCTTTATCATGCTAAGAGGAGCAGGAAAAAGCAAAAAATTTCAGAATTGCACCTTGCAATGCGGAGAAATTACTGTTTGTGCATTTACAATATTCATTGATTTTTGCCATTGAAAAACATCATGTTATTCATATACCAGAAATGTTTGAAGCTACTGACTGAATGAAAGGAGCTGGCATCTCACTCTCTTTGAATCTTCTTTATCATGCTAAGAGGAGCAGGAAAAAGCAAAAAATTTCAGAATTGCACTTTGCAATGCGGAGAAATTACTGTTTGTGCATTTACAATATTCATTGATTTTTGCCATTGAAAAACATCATGTTATTCATATACCAGAAATGTTTGAAGCTACTGACTGAATGAAAGGAGCTGGCATCTCACTCTCTTTGAATCTTCTTTATCATGCTAAGAGGAGCAGGAAAAAGCAAAAAATTTCAGAATTGCACCTTGCAATGTGGAGAAATTACTGTTTGTGCATTTACAATATTCATTGATTTTTACCATTGAAAAACGTCCAGAAATGATTGAAGCTACTGACTGAATGAAAGTAGCTGGCATCTCACTCTCTTTGAATCTTCTTTATCATGCTAAGAGGAGCAGGAAAAAGCAAAAAATTTCAGAATTGCACCTTGCAATGCAGAGAAATTACTGTTTGTGCATTTACAATATTCATTGATTTTTGCCATTGAAAAACATCATGTTATTCATATACCAGAAATGTTTGAAGCTACTGACTGAATGAAAGGAGCTGGCATCTCACTCTCTTTGAATCTTCTTTATCATGCTAAGAGGAGCAGGAAAAAGCAAAAAATTTCAGAATTGCACCTTGCAATGTGGAGAAATTACTGTTTGTGCATTTACAATATTCATTGATTTTTACCATTGAAAAACGTCCAGAAATGATTGAAGCTACTGACTGAATGAAAGTAGCTGGCATCTCACTCTCTTTGAATCTTCTTTATCATGCTAAGAGGAGCAGGAAAAAGCAAAAAATTTCAGACTTGCACCTTGCAATGCGGAGAAATTACTGTTTGTGCATTTACAATATTCATTGATTTTTGCCATTGAAAAACATCATGTTATTCATATACCAGAAATGTTTGAAGCTACTGACTGAATGAAAGGAGCTGGCATCTCACTCTCTTTGAATCTTCTTTATCATGCTAAGAGGAGCAGGAAAAAGCAAAAAATTTCAGAATTGCACCTTGCAATGCGGAGAAATTACTGTTTGTGCATTTACAATATTCATTGATTTTTGCCATTGAAAAACGTCCAGAAATGATTGAAGCTACTGACTGAATGAAAGGAGCTGGCATCTCACTCTCTTTGAATCTTGTTTATCATGCTAAGAGGAGCAGGAAAAAGCAAAAAATTTCAGAATTGCACCTTGCAATGCGGAGAAATTACTGTTTGTGCATTTACAATATTCATTGATTTTTGCCATTGAAAAACGTCCAGAAATGATTGAAGCTACTGACTGAATGAAAGGAGCTGGCATCTTACTCTCTTTGAATCTTCTTTATCATGCTAAGAGGAGCAGGAAAAAGCAAAAAATTTCAGAATTTCACCTTGCAATGCGGAGAAATTACTGTTTGTGCATTTACAATATTCATTGATTTTTGCCATTGAAAAACATCATGTTATTCATATACCAGAAATGATTGAAGCTACTGACTGAATGAAAGGAGCTGGCATCTCACTCTCTTTGAATCTTCTTTATCATGCTAAGAGGAGCAGGAAAAAGCAAAAAATTTCAGAATTGCACCTTGCAATGCGGAGAAATTACTGTTTGTGCATTTACAATATTCATTGATTTTTGCCATTGAAAAACGTCCAGAAATGATTGAAGCTACTGACTGAATGAAAGGAGCTGGCATCTCACTCTCTTTGAATCTTCTTTATCATGCTAAGAGGAGCAGGAAAAAGCAAAAAATTTCAGAATTGCACCTTGCAATGCGGAGAAATTACTGTTTGTGCTTTTACAATATTCATTGATTTTTGCCATTGAAAAACATCATATTATTCATATACCAGAAATGTTTGAAGCTACTGACTGAATGAAAGGAGCTGGCATCTCACTCTCTTTGAATCTTCTTTATCATGCTAAGAGGAGCAGGAAAAAGCAAAAAATTTCAGAATTGCACCTTGCAATGCGGAGAAATTACTGTTTGTGCATTTACAATATTCATTGATTTTTGCCATTGAAAAACGTCCAGAAATGATTGAAGCTACTGACTGAATGAAAGGAGCTGGCATCTCACTCTCTTTGAATCTTCTTTATCATGCTAAGAGGAGCAGGAAAAAGCAAAAAATTTCAGAATTGCACCTTGCAATGCGGAGAAATTACTGTTTGTGCATTTACAATATTCATTGATTTTTGCCATTGAAAAACGTCCAGAAATGATTGAAGCTACTGACTGAATGAAAGGAGCTGGCATCTCACTCTCTTTGAATCTTCTTTATCATGCTAAGAGGAGCAGGAAAAAGCAAAAAATTTCAGAATTGCACCTTGCAATGCGGAGAAATTACTGTTTGTGCATTTACAATATTCATTGATTTTTGCCATTGAAAAACATCATGTTATTCATATACCAGAAATGATTGAAGCTACTGACTGAATGAAAGGAGCTGGCATCTTACTCTCTTTGAATCTTCTTTGTCATGCTAAGAGGAGCAGGAAAAAGCAAAAAATTTCAGAATTGCACCTTGCAATGCGGAGAAATTACTGTTTGTGCATTTACAATATTCATTGATTTTTGCCATTGAAAAACGTCCAGAAATGATTGAAGCTACTGACTGAATGAAAGGAGCTGGCATCTCACTCTCTTTGAATCTTCTTTATCATGCTAAGAGGAGCAGGAAAAAGCAAAAAATTTCAGAATTGCACCTTGCAATGCGGAGAAATTACTGTTTGTGCATTTACAATATTCATTGATTTTTGCCATTGAAAAACGTCCAGAAATGATTGAAGCTACTGACTGAATGAAAGGAGCTGGCATCTCACTCTCTTTGAATCTTCTTTATCATGCTAAGAGGAGCAGGAAAAAGCAAAAAATTTCAGAATTGCACCTTGCAATGCGGAGAAATTACTGTTTGTGCATTTACAATATTCATTGATTTTTGCCATTGAAAAACATCATGTTATTCATATACCAGAAATGTTTGTAGCTACTGACTGAATGAAAGGAGCTGGCATCTCACTCTCTTTGAATCTTCTTTATCATGCTAAGAGGAGCAGGAAAAAGCAAAAAATTTCAGAATTGCACCTTGCAATGCGGAGAAATTACTGTTTGTGCATTTACAATATTCATTGATTTTTGCCATTGAAAAACGTCCAGAAATGATTGAAGCTACTGACTGAATGAAAGGAGCTGGCATCTCACTCTCTTTGAATCTTCTTTATCATGCTAAGAGGAGCAGGAAAAAGCAAAAAATTTCAGAATTGCACCTTACAATGTGGAGAAATTACTGTTTGTGCATTTACAATATTCATTGATTTTTGCCATTGAAAAACATCATGTTATTCATATACCAGAAATGATTGAAGCTACTGACTGAATGAAAGCAGCTGGCATCTCACTCTCTTTGAATCTTCTTTATCATGCTAAGAGGAGCAGGAAAAAGCAAAAAATTTCAGAATTGCACCTTGCAATGCGGAGAAATTACTGTTTGTGCATTTACAATATTCATTGATTTTTGCCATTGAAAAACATCATGTTATTCATATACTAGAAATGTTTGAAGCTACTGACTGAATGAAAGGAGCTGGCATCTCACTCTCTTTGAATCTTCTTTATCATGCTAAGAGGAGCAGGAAAAAGCAAAAAATTTCAGAATTGCACCTTGCAATGCGGAGAAATTACTGTTTGTGCATTTACAATATTCATTGATTTTTGCCATTGAAAAACGTCCAGAAATGATTGAAGCTACTGACTGAATGAAAGGAGCTGGCATCTCACTCTCTTTGAATCTTCTTTATCATGCTAAGAGGAGCAGGAAAAAGCAAAAAATTTCAGAATTGCACCTTGCAATGCGGAGAAATTACTGTTTGTGCATTTACAATATTCATTGATTTTTGCCATTGAAAAACGTCCAGAAATGATTGAAGCTACTGACTGAATGAAAGGAGCTGGCATCTCACTCTCTTTGAGTCTTCTTTATCATGCTAAGAGGAGCAGGAAAAAGCAAAAAATTTCAGAATTGCAACTTGCAATGCGGAGAAATTACTGTTTGTGCATTTACAATATTCATTGATTTTTGCCATTGAAAAACATCATGTTATTCATATACCAGAAATGATTGAAGCTACTGACTGAATGAAAGGAGCTGGCATCTCACTCTCTTTGAATCTTCTTTATCATGCTAAGAGGAGCAGGAAAAAGCAAAAAATTTCAGAATTGCACCTTGCAATGCGGAGAAATTACTGTTTGTGCATTTACAATATTCATTGATTTTTGCCATTGAAAAACGTCCAGAAATGATTGAAGCTACTGACTGAATGAAAGGAGCTGGCATCTCACTCTCTTTGAATCTTCTTTATCATGCTAAGAGGAGCAGGAAAAAGCAAAAAATTTCAGAATTGCACCTTGCAATGCGGAGAAATTACTGTTTGTGCTTTTACAATATTCATTGATTTTTGCCATTGAAAAACATCATATTATTCATATACCAGAAATGTTTGAAGCTACTGACTGAATGAAAGGACCTGGCATCTCACTCTCTTTGAATCTTCTTTATCATGCTAAGAGGAGCAGGAAAAAGCAAAAAATTTCAGAATTGCACCTTGCAATGCGGAGAAATTACTGTTTGTGCATTTACAATATTCATTGATTTTTGCCATTGAAAAACGTCCAGAAATGATTGAAGCTACTGACTGAATGAAAGGAGCTGGCATCTCACTCTCTTTGAATCTTCTTTATCATGCTAAGAGGAGCAGGAAAAAGCAAAAAATTTCAGAATTGCACCTTGCAATGCGGAGAAATTACTGTTTGTGCATTTACAATATTCATTGATTTTTGCCATTGAAAAACGTCCAGAAATGATTGAAGCTACTGACTGAATGAAAGGAGCTGGCATCTCACTCTCTTTGAATCTTCTTTATCATGCTAAGAGGAGCAGGAAAAAGCAAAAAATTTCAGAATTGCACCTTGCAATGCGGAGAAATTACTGTTTGTGCATTTACAATATTCATTGATTTTTGCCATTGAAAAACATCATGTTATTCATATACCAGAAATGATTGAAGCTACTGACTGAATGAAAGGAGCTGGCATCTTACTCTCTTTGAATCTTCTTTGTCATGCTAAGAGGAGCAGGAAAAAGCAAAAAATTTCAGAATTGCACCTTGCAATGCGGAGAAATTACTGTTTGTGCATTTACAATATTCATTGATTTTTGCCATTGAAAAACGTCCAGAAATGATTGAAGCTACTGACTGAATGAAAGGAGCTGGCATCTCACTCTCTTTGAATCTTCTTTATCATGCTAAGAGGAGCAGGAAAAAGCAAAAAATTTCAGAATTGCACCTTGCAATGCGGAGAAATTACTGTTTGTGCATTTACAATATTCATTGATTTTTGCCATTGAAAAACGTCCAGAAATGATTGAAGCTACTGACTGAATGAAAGGAGCTGGCATCTCACTCTCTTTGAATCTTCTTTATCATGCTAAGAGGAGCAGGAAAAAGCAAAAAATTTCAGAATTGCAACTTGCAATGCGGAGAAATTACTGTTTGTGCATTTACAATATTCATTGATTTTTGCCATTGAAAAACATCATGTTATTCATATACCAGAAATGATTGAAGCTACTGACTGAATGAAAGGAGCTGGCATCTCACTCTCTTTGAATCTTCTTTATCATGCTAAGAGGAGCAGGAAAAAGCAAAAAATTTCAGAATTGCACCTTGCAATGCGGAGAAATTACTGTTTGTGCATTTACAATATTCATTGATTTTTGCCATTGAAAAACGTCCAGAAATGATTGAAGCTACTGACTGAATGAAAGGAGCTGGCATCTCACTCTCTTTGAATCTTCTTTATCATGCTAAGAGGAGCAGGAAAAAGCAAAAAATTTCAGAATTGCACCTTGCAATGCGGAGAAATTACTGTTTGTGCTTTTACAATATTCATTGATTTTTGCCATTGAAAAACATCATATTATTCATATACCAGAAATGTTTGAAGCTACTGACTGAATGAAAGGACCTGGCATCTCACTCTCTTTGAATCTTCTTTATCATGCTAAGAGGAGCAGGAAAAAGCAAAAAATTTCAGAATTGCACCTTGCAATGCGGAGAAATTACTGTTTGTGCATTTACAATATTCATTGATTTTTGCCATTGAAAAACGTCCAGAAATGATTGAAGCTACTGACTGAATGAAAGGAGCTGGCATCTCACTCTCTTTGAATCTTCTTTATCATGCTAAGAGGAGCAGGAAAAAGCAAAAAATTTCAGAATTGCACCTTGCAATGCGGAGAAATTACTGTTTGTGCATTTACAATATTCATTGATTTTTGCCATTGAAAAACGTCCAGAAATGATTGAAGCTACTGACTGAATGAAAGGAGCTGGCATCTCACTCTCTTTGAATCTTCTTTATCATGCTAAGAGGAGCAGGAAAAAGCAAAAAATTTCAGAATTGCACCTTGCAATGCGGAGAAATTACTGTTTGTGCATTTACAATATTCATTGATTTTTGCCATTGAAAAACATCATGTTATTCATATACCAGAAATGATTGAAGCTACTGACTGAATGAAAGGAGCTGGCATCTTACTCTCTTTGAATCTTCTTTTTCATGCTAAGAGGAGCAGGAAAAAGCAAAAAATTTCAGAATTGCACCTTGCAATGCGGAGAAATTACTGTTTGTGCATTTACAATATTCATTGATTTTTGCCATTGAAAAACGTCCAGAAATGATTGAAGCTACTGACTGAATGAAAGGAGCTGGCATCTCACTGTCTTTGAATCTTCTTTATCATGCTAAGAGGAGCAGGAAAAAGCAAAAAATTTCAGAATTGCACCTTGCAATGCGGAGAAATTACTGTTTGTCCATTTACAATATTCATTGATTTTTGCCATTGAAAAACGTCCAGAAATGATTGAAGCTACTGACTGAATGAAAGGAGCTGGCATCTCACTCTCTTTGAATCTTCTTTATCATGCTAAGAGGAGCAGGAAAAAGCAAAAAATTTCAGAATTGCACCTTGCAATGCGGAGAAATTACTGTTTGTGCATTTACAATATTCATTGATTTTTGCCATTGAAAAACATCATGTTATTCATATACCAGAAATGTTTGTAGCTACTGACTGAATGAAAGGAGCTGGCATCTCACTCTCTTTGAATCTTCTTTATCATGCTAAGAGGAGCAGGAAAAAGCAAAAAATTTCAGAATTGCACCTTGCAATGCGGAGAAATTACTGTTTGTGCATTTACAATATTCATTGATTTTTGCCATTGAAAAACGTCCAGAAATGATTGAAGCTACTGACTGAATGAAAGGAGCTGGCATCTCACTCTCTTTGAATCTTCTTTATCATGCTAAGAGGAGCAGGAAAAAGCAAAAAAATTCAGAATTGCACCTTGCAATGCGGAGAAATTACTGTTTGTGCATTTACAATATTCATTGATTTTTGCCATTGAAAAACGTCCAGAAATGATTGAAGCTACTGACTGAATGAAAGGAGCTGGCATCTCACTCTCTTTGAATCTTCTTTATCATGCTAAGAGGAGCAGGAAAAAGCAAAAAATTTCAGAATTGCACCTTGCAATGCGGAGAAATTACTCTTTGTGCATTTACAATATTCATTGATTTTTGCCATTGAAAAACATCATGTTATTCATATACCAGAAATGTTTGAAGCTACTGACTGAATGAAAGGAGCTGGCATCTCACTCTCTTTGAATCTTCTTTATCATGCTAAGAGGAGCAGGAAAAAGCAAAAAATTTCAGAATTGCACCTTGCAATGCGGAGAAATTACTGTTTGTGCATTTACAATATTCATTGATTTTTGCCATTGAAAAACATCATGTTATTCATATACCAGAAATGTTTGAAGCTACTGACTGAATGAAAGGAGCTGGCATCTCACTCTCTTTGAATCTTCTTTATCATGCTAAGAGGAGCAGGAAAAAGCAAAAAATTTCAGAATTGCACCTTGCAATGTGGAGAAATTACTGTTTGTGCATTTACAATATTCATTGATTTTTACCATTGAAAAACGTCCAGAAATGATTGAAGCTACTGACTGAATGAAAGTAGCTGGCATCTCACTCTCTTTGAATCTTCTTTATCATGCTAAGAGGAGCAGGAAAAAGCAAAAAATTTCAGACTTGCACCTTGCAATGCGGAGAAATTACTGTTTGTGCATTTACAATATTCATTGATTTTTGCCATTGAAAAACATCATGTTATTCATATACCAGAAATGTTTGAAGCTACTGACTGAATGAAAGGAGCTGGCATCTCACTCTCTTTGAATCTTCTTTATCATGCTAAGAGGAGCAGGAAAAAGCAAAAAATTTCAGAATTGCACCTTGCAATGCGGAGAAATTACTGTTTGTGCATTTACAATATTCATTGATTTTTGCCATTGAAAAACGTCCAGAAATGATTGAAGCTACTGACTGAATGAAAGGAGCTGGCATCTCACTCTCTTTGAATCTTCTTTATCATGCTAAGAGGAGCAGGAAAAAGCAAAAAATTTCAGAATTGCACCTTGCAATGCGGAGAAATTACTGTTTGTGCATTTACAATATTCATTGATTTTTGCCATTGAAAAACGTCCAGAAATGATTGAAGCTACTGACTGAATGAAAGGAGCTGGCATCTCACTCTCTTTGAATTTTCTTTATCATGCTAAGAGGAGCAGGAAAAATCAAAAAATTTCAGAATTGCACCTTGCAATGCGGAGAAATTACTGTTTGTGCATTTACAATATTCAATGATTTTTGCCATTGAAAAACATGTTATTCATATACCAGAAATGTTTGAAGCTACTGACTGAATGAAAGGAGCTGGCACCTCACTCTCTTTGAATCTTCTTTATCATGCTAAGAGGAGCGGGAAAAAGCAAAAAATTTCAGAATTGCACCTTGCAATGCGGAGAAATTACTGTTTGTGCATTTACAATATTCATTGATTTTTGCCATTGAAAAACATCCAGAAATGATTGAAGGTACTGACTGAATGAAAGGAGCTGGCATCTCACTCTCTTTGAATCTTCTTTATCATGCTAAGAGGAGCAGGAAAAAGCAAAAAATTTCAGACTTGCACCTTGCAATGCGGAGAAATTACTGTTTGTGCATTTACAATATTCATTGATTTTTGCCATTGAAAAACATCATGTTATTCATATACCAGAAATGTTTGAAGCTACTGACTGAATGAAAGGAGCTGGCATCTCACTCTCTTTGAATCTTCTTTATCATGCAAAGAGGAGCAGGAAAAAGCAAAAAATTTCAGAATTGCACCTTGCAATGCGGAGAAATTACTGTTTGTGCATTTACAATATTCATGGATTTTTGCCATTGAAAAACGTCCAGAAATGATTGAAGCTACTGACTGAATGAAAGGAGCTGGCATCTCACTCTCTTTGAATCTTGTTTATCATGCTAAGAGGAGCAGGAAAAAGCAAAAAATTTCAGAATTGCACTTTGCAATGCGGAGAAATTACTGTTTGTGCATTTACAATATTCATTGATTTTTGCCATTGAAAAACGTCCAGAAATGATTGAAGCTACTGACTGAATGAAAGGAGCTGTCATCTCACTCTCTTTGAATCTTCTTTATCATGCTAAGAGGAGCAGGAAAAAGCAAAAAAATTCAGAATTGCACCTTGCAATGCGGAGAAATTACTGTTTGTGCATTTACAATATTCATTGATTTTTGCCATTGAAAAACATCATGTTATTCATATACCAGAAATGATTGAAGCTACTGACTGAATGAAAGGAGCTGGCATCTCACTCTCTTTGAATCTTCTTTATCATGCTAAGAGGAGCAGGAAAAAGCAAAAAATTTCAGAATTGCACCTTGCAATGCGGAGAAATTACTGTTTGTGCATTTACAATATTCATTGATTTTTGCCATTGAAAAACGACCAGAAATGATTGAAGCTACTGACTGAATGAAAGGAACTGGCATCTCACTCTCTTTGAATCTTCTTTATCATGCTAAGAGGAGCAGGAAAAAGCAAAAAATTTCAGAATTGCACCTTGCAATGCGGAGAAATTACTGTTTGTGCATTTACAAAATTCATTGATTTTTGCCATTGAAAAACATCATGTTATTCATATACCAGAAATGTTTGAAGCTACTGACTGAATGAAAGGAGCTGACATCTCACTCTCTTTGAATCTTCTTTATCATGCTAAGAGGAGCAGGAAAAAGCAAAAAATTTCAGAATTGCACCTTGCAATGCGGAGAAATTACTGTTTGTGCATTTACAATATTCATTGATTTTTGCCATTGAAAAACGTCCAGAAATGATTGAAGCTACTGACTGAATGAAAGGAGCTGGCATCTCACTCTCTTTGAATCTTCTTTATCATGCTAAGAGGAGCAGGAAAAAGCAAAAAATTTCAGACTTGCACCTTGCAATGCGGAGAAATTACTGTTTGTGCATTTACAATATTCATTGATTTTTGCCATTGAAAAACATCATGTTATTCATATACCAGAAATGTTTGAAGCTACTGACTGAATGAAAGGAGCTGGCATCTCACTCTCTTTGAATCTTCTTTATCATGCTAAGAGGAGCAGGAAAAAGCAAAAAATTTCAGAATTGCACCTTGCAATGCGGAGAAATTACTGTTTGTGCATTTACAATATTCATTGATTTTTGCCATTGAAAAACGTCCAGAAATGATTGAAGCTACTGACTGAATGAAAGGAGCTGGCATCTCACTCTCTTTGAATCTTGTTTATCATGCTAAGAGGAGCAGGAAAAAGCAAAAAATTTCAGAATTGCACCTTGCAATGCGGAGAAATTACTGTTTGTGCATTTACAATATTCATTGATTTTTGCCATTGAAAAACGTCCAGAAATGATTGAAGCTACTGACTGAATGAAAGGAGCTGGCATCTCACTCTCTTTGAATCTTCTTTATCATGCTAAGAGGAGCAGGAAAAAGCAAAAAATTTCAGAATTGCACCTTGCAATGCGGAGAAATTACTGTTTGTGCATTTACAATATTCATTGATTTTTGCCATTGAAAAACATCATGTTATTCATATACCAGAAATGATTGAAGCTACTGACTGAATGAAAGGAGCTGGCATCTCACTCTCTTTGAATCTTCTTTATCATGCTAAGAGGAGCAGGAAAAAGCAAAAAATTTCAGAATTGCACCTTGCAATGCGGAGAAATTACTGTTTGTGCATTTACAAAATTCATTGATTTTTGCCATTGAAAAACATCATGTTATTCATATACCAGAAATGTTTGAAGCTACTGACTGAATGAAAGGAGCTGACATCTCACTCTCTTTGAATCTTCTTTATCATGCTAAGAGGAGCAGGAAAAAGCAAAAAATTTCAGAATTGCACCTTGCAATGCGGAGAAATTACTGTTTGTGCATTTACAATATTCATTGATTTTTGCCATTGAAAAACGTCCAGAAATGATTGAAGCTACTGACTGAATGAAAGGAGCTGACATCTCACTCTCTTTGAATCTTCTTTATCATGCTAAGAGGAGCAGGAAAAAGCAAAAAATTTCAGAATTGCACCTTGCAATGCGGAGAAATTACTGTTTGTGCATTTACAATATTCATTGATTTTTGCCATTGAAAAACGTCCAGAAATGATTGAAGCTACTGACTGAATGAAAGGAGCTGGCATATCACTCTCTTTGAATCTTCTTTATCATGCTAAGAGGAGCAGGAAAAAGCAAAAAATTTCAGAATTGCACCTTGCAATGTGGAGAAATTACTGTTTGTGCATTTACAATATTCATTGATTTTTACCATTGAAAAACGTCCAGAAATGATTGAAGCTACTGACTGAATGAAAGTAGCTGGCATCTCACTCTCTTTGAATCTTCTTTATCATGCTAAGAGGAGCAGGAAAAAGCAAAAAATTTCAGACTTGCACCTTGCAATGCGGAGAAATTACTGTTTGTGCATTTACAATATTCATTGATTTTTGCCATTGAAAAACATCATGTTATTCATATACCAGAAATGTTTGAAGCTACTGACTGAATGAAAGGAGCTGGCATCTCACTCTCTTTGAATCTTCTTTATCATGCTAAGAGGAGCAGGAAAAAGCAAAAAATTTCAGAATTGCACCTTGCAATGCGGAGAAATTACTGTTTGTGCATTTACAATATTCATTGATTTTTGCCATTGAAAAACGTCCAGAAATGATTGAAGCTACTGACTGAATGAAAGGAGCTGGCATCTCACTCTCTTTGAATCTTCTTTATCATGCTAAGAGGAGCAGGAAAAAGCAAAAAATTTCAGAATTGCACCTTGCAATGCGGAGAAATTACTGTTTGTGCATTTACAATATTCATTGATTTTTGCCATTGAAAAACGTCCAGAAATGATTGAAGCTACTGACTGAATGAAAGGAGCAGGCATCTCACTCTCTTTGAATCTTCTTTATCATGCTAAGAGGAGCAGGAAAAATCAAAAAATTTCAGAATTTCACCTTGCAATGCGGAGAAATTACTGTTTGTGCATTTACAATATTCAATGATTTTTGCCATTGAAAAACATGTTATTCATATACCAGAAATGTTTGAAGCTACTGACTGAATGAAAGGAGCTGGCACCTCACTCTCTTTGAATCTTCTTTATCATGCTAAGAGGAGCGGGAAAAAGCAAAAAATTTCAGAATTGCACCTTGCAATGCGGAGAAATTACTGTTTGTGCATTTACAATATTCATTGATTTTTGCCATTGAAAAACATCCAGAAATGATTGAAGGTACTGACTGAATGAAAGGAGCTGGCATCTCACTCTCTTTGAATCTTCTTTATCATGCTAAGAGGAGCAGGAAAAAGCAAAAAATTTCAGAATTGCACCTTGCAATGCGGAGAAATTACTGTTTGTGCATTTACAATATTCATTGATTTTTGCCATTGAAAAACGTCCAGAAATGATTGAAGCTACTGACTGAATGAAAGGAGCTGGCATCTCACTCTCTTTGAATCTTCTTTATCATGCTAAGAGGAGCAGGAAAAAGCCAAAAATTTCAGAATTGCACCTTGCAATGCGGAGAAATTACAGTTTGTGCATTTACAATATTCATTGATTTTTGCCATTGAAAAACATCCAGAAATGATTGAAGCTACTGACTGAATGAAAGGAGCTGGCATCTCACTCTCTTTGAATATTCTTTATCATGCTAAGAGGAGCAGGAAAAAGCAAAAAATTTCAGAATTGCACCTTGCAATGCGGAGAAATTACTGTTTGTGCATTTACAATATTCATTGATTTTTGCCATTGAAAAACATCATGTTATTCATATACCAGAAATGTTTGAAGCTACTGACTGAATGAAAGGAGCTGGCATCTCACTCTCTTTGAATCTTCTTTATCATGCTAAGAGGAGCAGGAAAAAGCAAAAAATTTCAGAATTGCACTTTGCAATGCGGAGAAATTACTGTTTGTGCATTTACAATATTCATTGATTTTTGCCATTGAAAAACATCATGTTATTCATATACCAGAAATGTTTGAAGCTACTGACTGAATGAAAGGAGCTGGCATCTCACTCTCTTTGAATCTTCTTTATCATGCTAAGAGGAGCAGGAAAAAGCAAAAAATTTCAGAATTGCACCTTGCAATGTGGAGAAATTACTGTTTGTGCATTTACAATATTCATTGATTTTTACCATTGAAAAACGTCCAGAAATGATTGAAGCTACTGACTGAATGAAAGTAGCTGGCATCTCACTCTCTTTGAATCTTCTTTATCATGCTAAGAGGAGCAGGAAAAAGCAAAAAATTTCAGAATTGCACCTTGCAATGCAGAGAAATTACTGTTTGTGCATTTACAATATTCATTGATTTTTGCCATTGAAAAACATCATGTTATTCATATACCAGAAATGTTTGAAGCTACTGACTGAATGAAAGGAGCTGGCATCTCACTCTCTTTGAATCTTCTTTATCATGCTAAGAGGAGCAGGAAAAAGCAAAAAATTTCAGAATTGCACCTTGCAATGTGGAGAAATTACTGTTTGTGCATTTACAATATTCATTGATTTTTACCATTGAAAAACGTCCAGAAATGATTGAAGCTACTGACTGAATGAAAGTAGCTGGCATCTCACTCTCTTTGAATCTTCTTTATCATGCTAAGAGGAGCAGGAAAAAGCAAAAAATTTCAGACTTGCACCTTGCAATGCGGAGAAATTACTGTTTGTGCATTTACAATATTCATTGATTTTTGCCATTGAAAAACATCATGTTATTCATATACCAGAAATGTTTGAAGCTACTGACTGAATGAAAGGAGCTGGCATCTCACTCTCTTTGAATCTTCTTTATCATGCTAAGAGGAGCAGGAAAAAGCAAAAAATTTCAGAATTGCACCTTGCAATGCGGAGAAATTACTGTTTGTGCATTTACAATATTCATTGATTTTTGCCATTGAAAAACGTCCAGAAATGATTGAAGCTACTGACTGAATGAAAGGAGCTGGCATCTCACTCTCTTTGAATCTTCTTTATCATGCTAAGAGGAGCAGGAAAAAGCAAAAAATTTCAGAATTGCACCTTGCAATGCGGAGAAATTACTGTTTGTGCATTTACAATATTCATTGATTTTTGCCATTGAAAAACATCATGTTATTCATATACCAGAAATGATTGAAGCTACTGACTGAATGAAAGGAGCTGGCATCTCACTCTCTTTGAATCTTCTTTATCATGCTAAGAGGAGCAGGAAAAAGCAAAAAATTTCAGAATTGCACCTTGCAATGCGGAGAAATTACTGTTTGTGCATTTACAAAATTCATTGATTTTTGCCATTGAAAAACATCATGTTATTCATATACCAGAAATGTTTGAAGCTACTGACTGAATGAAAGGAGCTGACATCTCACTCTCTTTGAATCTTCTTTATCATGCTAAGAGGAGCAGGAAAAAGCAAAAAATTTCAGAATTGCACCTTGCAATGCGGAGAAATTACTGTTTGTGCATTTACAATATTCATTGATTTTTGCCATTGAAAAACGTCCAGAAATGATTGAAGCTACTGACTGAATGAAAGGAGCTGACATCTCACTCTCTTTGAATCTTCTTTATCATGCTAAGAGGAGCAGGAAAAAGCAAAAAATTTCAGAATTGCACCTTGCAATGCGGAGAAATTACTGTTTGTGCATTTACAATATTCATTGATTTTTGCCATTGAAAAACGTCCAGAAATGATTGAAGCTACTGACTGAATGAAAGGAGCTGGCATATCACTCTCTTTGAATCTTCTTTATCATGCTAAGAGGAGCAGGAAAAAGCAAAAAATTTCAGAATTGCACCTTGCAATGTGGAGAAATTACTGTTTGTGCATTTACAATATTCATTGATTTTTACCATTGAAAAACGTCCAGAAATGATTGAAGCTACTGACTGAATGAAAGTAGCTGGCATCTCACTCTCTTTGAATCTTCTTTATCATGCTAAGAGGAGCAGGAAAAAGCAAAAAATTTCAGACTTGCACCTTGCAATGCGGAGAAATTACTGTTTGTGCATTTACAATATTCATTGATTTTTGCCATTGAAAAACATCATGTTATTCATATACCAGAAATGTTTGAAGCTACTGACTGAATGAAAGGAGCTGGCATCTCACTCTCTTTGAATCTTCTTTATCATGCTAAGAGGAGCAGGAAAAAGCAAAAAATTTCAGAATTGCACCTTGCAATGCGGAGAAATTACTGTTTGTGCATTTACAATATTCATTGATTTTTGCCATTGAAAAACGTCCAGAAATGATTGAAGCTACTGACTGAATGAAAGGAGCTGGCATCTCACTCTCTTTGAATCTTCTTTATCATGCTAAGAGGAGCAGGAAAAAGCAAAAAATTTCAGAATTGCACCTTGCAATGCGGAGAAATTACTGTTTGTGCATTTACAATATTCATTGATTTTTGCCATTGAAAAACGTCCAGAAATGATTGAAGCTACTGACTGAATGAAAGGAGCAGGCATCTCACTCTCTTTGAATCTTCTTTATCATGCTAAGAGGAGCAGGAAAAATCAAAAAATTTCAGAATTTCACCTTGCAATGCGGAGAAATTACTGTTTGTGCATTTACAATATTCAATGATTTTTGCCATTGAAAAACATGTTATTCATATACCAGAAATGTTTGAAGCTACTGACTGAATGAAAGGAGCTGGCACCTCACTCTCTTTGAATCTTCTTTATCATGCTAAGAGGAGCGGGAAAAAGCAAAAAATTTCAGAATTGCACCTTGCAATGCGGAGAAATTACTGTTTGTGCATTTACAATATTCATTGATTTTTGCCATTGAAAAACATCCAGAAATGATTGAAGGTACTGACTGAATGAAAGGAGCTGGCATCTCACTCTCTTTGAATCTTCTTTATCATGCTAAGAGGAGCAGGAAAAAGCAAAAAATTTCAGAATTGCACCTTGCAATGCGGAGAAATTACTGTTTGTGCATTTACAATATTCATTGATTTTTGCCATTGAAAAACGTCCAGAAATGATTGAAGCTACTGACTGAATGAAAGGAGCTGGCATCTCACTCTCTTTGAATCTTCTTTATCATGCTAAGAGGAGCAGGAAAAAGCCAAAAATTTCAGAATTGCACCTTGCAATGCGGAGAAATTACAGTTTGTGCATTTACAATATTCATTGATTTTTGCCATTGAAAAACATCCAGAAATGATTGAAGCTACTGACTGAATGAAAGGAGCTGGCATCTCACTCTCTTTGAATATTCTTTATCATGCTAAGAGGAGCAGGAAAAAGCAAAAAATTTCAGAATTGCACCTTGCAATGCGGAGAAATTACTGTTTGTGCATTTACAATATTCATTGATTTTTGCCATTGAAAAACATCATGTTATTCATATACCAGAAATGTTTGAAGCTACTGACTGAATGAAAGGAGCTGGCATCTCACTCTCTTTGAATCTTCTTTATCATGCTAAGAGGAGCAGGAAAAAGCAAAAAATTTCAGAATTGCACTTTGCAATGCGGAGAAATTACTGTTTGTGCATTTACAATATTCATTGATTTTTGCCATTGAAAAACATCATGTTATTCATATACCAGAAATGTTTGAAGCTACTGACTGAATGAAAGGAGCTGGCATCTCACTCTCTTTGAATCTTCTTTATCATGCTAAGAGGAGCAGGAAAAAGCAAAAAATTTCAGAATTGCACCTTGCAATGTGGAGAAATTACTGTTTGTGCATTTACAATATTCATTGATTTTTACCATTGAAAAACGTCCAGAAATGATTGAAGCTACTGACTGAATGAAAGTAGCTGGCATCTCACTCTCTTTGAATCTTCTTTATCATGCTAAGAGGAGCAGGAAAAAGCAAAAAATTTCAGAATTGCACCTTGCAATGCAGAGAAATTACTGTTTGTGCATTTACAATATTCATTGATTTTTGCCATTGAAAAACATCATGTTATTCATATACCAGAAATGTTTGAAGCTACTGACTGAATGAAAGGAGCTGGCATCTCACTCTCTTTGAATCTTCTTTATCATGCTAAGAGGAGCAGGAAAAAGCAAAAAATTTCAGAATTGCACCTTGCAATGTGGAGAAATTACTGTTTGTGCATTTACAATATTCATTGATTTTTACCATTGAAAAACGTCCAGAAATGATTGAAGCTACTGACTGAATGAAAGTAGCTGGCATCTCACTCTCTTTGAATCTTCTTTATCATGCTAAGAGGAGCAGGAAAAAGCAAAAAATTTCAGACTTGCACCTTGCAATGCGGAGAAATTACTGTTTGTGCATTTACAATATTCATTGATTTTTGCCATTGAAAAACATCATGTTATTCATATACCAGAAATGTTTGAAGCTACTGACTGAATGAAAGGAGCTGGCATCTCACTCTCTTTGAATCTTCTTTATCATGCTAAGAGGAGCAGGAAAAAGCAAAAAATTTCAGAATTGCACCTTGCAATGCGGAGAAATTACTGTTTGTGCATTTACAATATTCATTGATTTTTGCCATTGAAAAACGTCCAGAAATGATTGAAGCTACTGACTGAATGAAAGGAGCTGGCATCTCACTCTCTTTGAATCTTGTTTATCATGCTAAGAGGAGCAGGAAAAAGCAAAAAATTTCAGAATTGCACCTTGCAATGCGGAGAAATTACTGTTTGTGCATTTACAATATTCATTGATTTTTGCCATTGAAAAACGTCCAGAAATGATTGAAGCTACTGACTGAATGAAAGGAGCTGGCATCTTACTCTCTTTGAATCTTCTTTATCATGCTAAGAGGAGCAGGAAAAAGCAAAAAATTTCAGAATTTCACCTTGCAATGCGGAGAAATTACTGTTTGTGCATTTACAATATTCATTGATTTTTGCCATTGAAAAACATCATGTTATTCATATACCAGAAATGATTGAAGCTACTGACTGAATGAAAGGAGCTGGCATCTCACTCTCTTTGAATCTTCTTTATCATGCTAAGAGGAGCAGGAAAAAGCAAAAAATTTCAGAATTGCACCTTGCAATGCGGAGAAATTACTGTTTGTGCATTTACAATATTCATTGATTTTTGCCATTGAAAAACGTCCAGAAATGATTGAAGCTACTGACTGAATGAAAGGAGCTGGCATCTCACTCTCTTTGAATCTTCTTTATCATGCTAAGAGGAGCAGGAAAAAGCAAAAAATTTCAGAATTGCACCTTGCAATGCGGAGAAATTACTGTTTGTGCTTTTACAATATTCATTGATTTTTGCCATTGAAAAACATCATATTATTCATATACCAGAAATGTTTGAAGCTACTGACTGAATGAAAGGAGCTGGCATCTCACTCTCTTTGAATCTTCTTTATCATGCTAAGAGGAGCAGGAAAAAGCAAAAAATTTCAGAATTGCACCTTGCAATGCGGAGAAATTACTGTTTGTGCATTTACAATATTCATTGATTTTTGCCATTGAAAAACGTCCAGAAATGATTGAAGCTACTGACTGAATGAAAGGAGCTGGCATCTCACTCTCTTTGAATCTTCTTTATCATGCTAAGAGGAGCAGGAAAAAGCAAAAAATTTCAGAATTGCACCTTGCAATGCGGAGAAATTACTGTTTGTGCATTTACAATATTCATTGATTTTTGCCATTGAAAAACGTCCAGAAATGATTGAAGCTACTGACTGAATGAAAGGAGCTGGCATCTCACTCTCTTTGAATCTTCTTTATCATGCTAAGAGGAGCAGGAAAAAGCAAAAAATTTCAGAATTGCACCTTGCAATGCGGAGAAATTACTGTTTGTGCATTTACAATATTCATTGATTTTTGCCATTGAAAAACATCATGTTATTCATATACCAGAAATGATTGAAGCTACTGACTGAATGAAAGGAGCTGGCATCTTACTCTCTTTGAATCTTCTTTGTCATGCTAAGAGGAGCAGGAAAAAGCAAAAAATTTCAGAATTGCACCTTGCAATGCGGAGAAATTACTGTTTGTGCATTTACAATATTCATTGATTTTTGCCATTGAAAAACGTCCAGAAATGATTGAAGCTACTGACTGAATGAAAGGAGCTGGCATCTCACTCTCTTTGAATCTTCTTTATCATGCTAAGAGGAGCAGGAAAAAGCAAAAAATTTCAGAATTGCACCTTGCAATGCGGAGAAATTACTGTTTGTGCATTTACAATATTCATTGATTTTTGCCATTGAAAAACGTCCAGAAATGATTGAAGCTACTGACTGAATGAAAGGAGCTGGCATCTCACTCTCTTTGAATCTTCTTTATCATGCTAAGAGGAGCAGGAAAAAGCAAAAAATTTCAGAATTGCACCTTGCAATGCGGAGAAATTACTGTTTGTGCATTTACAATATTCATTGATTTTTGCCATTGAAAAACGTCCAGAAATGATTGAAGCTACTGACTGAATGAAAGGAGCTGGCATCTCACTCTCTTTGAATCTTGTTTATCATGCTAAGAGGAGCAGGAAAAAGCAAAAAATTTCAGAATTGCACCTTGCAATGCGGAGAAATTACTGTTTGTGCATTTACAATATTCATTGATTTTTGCCATTGAAAAACGTCCAGAAATGATTGAAGCTACTGACTGAATGAAAGGAGCTGGCATCTTACTCTCTTTGAATCTTCTTTATCATGCTAAGAGGAGCAGGAAAAAGCAAAAAATTTCAGAATTTCACCTTGCAATGCGGAGAAATTACTGTTTGTGCATTTACAATATTCATTGATTTTTGCCATTGAAAAACATCATGTTATTCATATACCAGAAATGATTGAAGCTACTGACTGAATGAAAGGAGCTGGCATCTCACTCTCTTTGAATCTTCTTTATCATGCTAAGAGGAGCAGGAAAAAGCAAAAAATTTCAGAATTGCACCTTGCAATGCGGAGAAATTACTGTTTGTGCATTTACAATATTCATTGATTTTTGCCATTGAAAAACGTCCAGAAATGATTGAAGCTACTGACTGAATGAAAGGAGCTGGCATCTCACTCTCTTTGAATCTTCTTTATCATGCTAAGAGGAGCAGGAAAAAGCAAAAAATTTCAGAATTGCACCTTGCAATGCGGAGAAATTACTGTTTGTGCTTTTACAATATTCATTGATTTTTGCCATTGAAAAACATCATATTATTCATATACCAGAAATGTTTGAAGCTACTGACTGAATGAAAGGAGCTGGCATCTCACTCTCTTTGAATCTTCTTTATCATGCTAAGAGGAGCAGGAAAAAGCAAAAAATTTCAGAATTGCACCTTGCAATGCGGAGAAATTACTGTTTGTGCATTTACAATATTCATTGATTTTTGCCATTGAAAAACGTCCAGAAATGATTGAAGCTACTGACTGAATGAAAGGAGCTGGCATCTCACTCTCTTTGAATCTTCTTTATCATGCTAAGAGGAGCAGGAAAAAGCAAAAAATTTCAGAATTGCACCTTGCAATGCGGAGAAATTACTGTTTGTGCATTTACAATATTCATTGATTTTTGCCATTGAAAAACGTCCAGAAATGATTGAAGCTACTGACTGAATGAAAGGAGCTGGCATCTCACTCTCTTTGAATCTTCTTTATCATGCTAAGAGGAGCAGGAAAAAGCAAAAAATTTCAGAATTGCACCTTGCAATGCGGAGAAATTACTGTTTGTGCATTTACAATATTCATTGATTTTTGCCATTGAAAAACATCATGTTATTCATATACCAGAAATGATTGAAGCTACTGACTGAATGAAAGGAGCTGGCATCTTACTCTCTTTGAATCTTCTTTGTCATGCTAAGAGGAGCAGGAAAAAGCAAAAAATTTCAGAATTGCACCTTGCAATGCGGAGAAATTACTGTTTGTGCATTTACAATATTCATTGATTTTTGCCATTGAAAAACGTCCAGAAATGATTGAAGCTACTGACTGAATGAAAGGAGCTGGCATCTCACTCTCTTTGAATCTTCTTTATCATGCTAAGAGGAGCAGGAAAAAGCAAAAAATTTCAGAATTGCACCTTGCAATGCGGAGAAATTACTGTTTGTGCATTTACAATATTCATTGATTTTTGCCATTGAAAAACGTCATGTATCAGAAATGATTGAAGCTACTGACTGAATGAAAGGAGCTGGCATCTCACTCTCTTTGAATCTTCTTTATCATGCTAAGAGGAGCAGGAAAAAGCAAAAAATTTCAGAATTGCACCTTGCAATGCGGAGAAATTACTGTTTGTGCATTTACAATATTCATTGATTTTTGCCATTGAAAAACATCATGTTATTCATATACCAGAAATGTTTGTAGCTACTGACTGAATGAAAGGAGCTGGCATCTCACTCTCTTTGAATCTTCTTTATCATGCTAAGAGGAGCAGGAAAAAGCAAAAAATTTCAGAATTGCACCTTGCAATGCGGAGAAATTACTGTTTGTGCATTTACAATATTCATTGATTTTTGCCATTGAAAACGTCCAGAAATGATTGAAGCTACTGACTGAATGAAAGGAGCTGGCATCTCACTCTCTTGAATCTTCTTTATCATGCTAAGAGGAGCAGGAAAAAGCAAAAAATTTCAGAATTGCACCTTACAATGTGGAGAAATTACTGTTTGTGCATTTACAATATTCATTGATTTTTGCCATTGAAAAACATCATGTTATTCATATACCAGAAATGATTGAAGCTACTGACTGAATGAAAGCAGCTGGCATCTCACTCTCTTTGAATCTTCTTTATCATGCTAAGAGGAGCAGGAAAAAGCAAAAAATTTCAGAATTGCACCTTGCAATGCGGAGAAATTACTGTTTGTGCATTTACAATATTCATTGATTTTTGCCATTGAAAACCATCATGTTATTCATATACTAGAAATGTTTGAAGCTACTGACTGAATGAAAGGAGCTGGCATCTCACTCTCTTTGAATCTTCTTTATCATGCTAAGAGGAGCAGGAAAAAGCAAAAAATTTCAGAATTGCACCTTGCAATGCGGAGAAATTACTGTTTGTGCATTTACAATATTCATTGATTTTTGCCATTGAAAAACGTCCAGAAATGATTGAAGCTACTGACTGAATGAAAGGAGCTGGCATCTCACTCTCTTTGAATCTCTTTATCATGCTAAGAGGAGCAGGAAAAAGCAAAAAATTTCAGAATTGCACCTTGCAATGCGGAGAAATTACTGTTGTGCATTTACAATATTCATTGATTTTTGCCATTGAAAAAACGTCCAGAATGATTGAAGCTACTGACTGAATGAAAGGAGCTGGCATCTCACTCTCTTTGAGTCTTCTTTATCATGCTAAGAGGAGCAGGAAAAAGCAAAAAATTTCAGAATTGCAACTTGCAATGCGGAGAAATTACTGTTTGTGCATTTACAATATTCATTGATTTTTGCCATTGAAAAACATCATGTTATTCATATACCAGAAATGATTGAAGCTACTGACTGAATGAAGGAGCTGGCATCTCACTCTCTTTGAATCTTCTTTTTCATGCTAAGAGGAGCAGGAAAAAGCAAAAAATTTCAGAATTGCACCTTGCAATGCGGAGAAATTACTGTTTGTGCATTTACAATATTCATTGATTTTTGCCATTGAAAAACGTCCAGAAATGATTGAAGCTACTGACTGAATGAAAGGAGCTGGCATCTCACTCTCTTTGAATCTTCTTTATCATGCTAAGAGGAGCAGGAAAAAGCAAAAAATTTCAGAATTGCACCTTGCAATGCGGAGAAATTACTGTTTGTGCTTTTACAATATTCATTGATTTTTGCCATTGAAAAACATCATATTATTCATATACCAGAAATGTTTGAAGCTACTGACTGAATGAAAGGACCTGGCATCTCACTCTCTTTGAATCTTCTTTATCATGCTAAGAGGAGCAGGAAAAAGCAAAAAATTTCAGAATTGCACCTTGCAATGCGGAGAAATTACTGTTTGTGCATTTACAATATTCATTGATTTTTGTCATTGAAAAACGTCCCAGAAATGATTGAAGCTACTGACTGAATGAAAGGAGCTGGCATCTCACTCTCTTTGAATCTTCTTTATCATGCTAAGAGGAGCAGGAAAAAGCAAAAAATTTCAGAATTGCACTTGCAATGCGGAGAAATTACTGTTTGTGCATTTACAATATTCATTGATTTTTGCCATTGAAAAACGTCCAGAAATGATTGAAGCTACTGACTGAATGAAAGGAGCTGGCATCTCACTCTCTTTGAATCTTCTTTATCATGCTAAGAGGAGCAGGAAAAAGCAAAAAATTTCAGAATTGCACCTTGCAATGCGGAGAAATTACTGTTGTGCATTTACAATATTCATTGATTTTTGCCATTGAAAAACATCATGTTATTCATATACCAGAAATGATTGAAGCTACTGACTGAATGAAAGGAGCTGGCATCTTACTCTCTTTGAATCTTCTTTGTCATGCTAAGAGGAGCAGGAAAAAGCAAAAAATTTCAGAATTGCACCTTGCAATGCGGAGAAATTACTGTTTGTGCATTTACAATATTCATTGATTTTTGCCATTGAAAAACGTCCAGAAATGATTGAAGCTACTGACTGAATGAAAGGAGCTGGCATCTCACTGTCTTTGAATCTTCTTTATCATGCTAAGAGGAGCAGGAAAAAGCAAAAAATTTCAGAATTGCACCTTGCAATGCGGAGAAATTACTGTTTGTGCATTTACAATATTCATTGATTTTTGCCATTGAAAAACGTCCAGAAATGATTGAAGCTACTGACTGAATGAAAGGAGCTGGCATCTCACTCTCTTTGAATCTTCTTTACAATGCTAAGAGGAGCAGGAAAAAGCAAAAATTTCAGAATTGCACCTTGCAATGCGGAGAAATTACTGTTTGTGCATTTACAATATTCATTGATTTTTGCCATTGAAAAACATCATGTTATTCATATACCAGAAATGTTTGAAGCTACTGACTGAATGAAAGGAGCTGGCATCTCACTCTCTTTGAATCTTCTTTATCATGCTAAGAGGAGCAGGAAAAAGCAAAAAATTTCAGAATTGCACCTTGCAATGCGGAGAAATTACTGTTTGTGCATTTACAATATTCATTGATTTTTGCCATTGAAAAACGCATGTTATCTATACCAGAAATGATTGAAGCTACTGACTGAATGAAAGGAGCTGGCATCTCACTCTCTTTGAATCTTCTTTATCATGCTAAGAGGAGCAGGAAAAAGCAAAAAATTCAGAATTGCACCTTGCAATGCTGGAGAAATTACTGTTTGTGCATTACAATATCATTGATTTTTGCCATTGAAAAACGTCCAGAAATGATTGAAGCTACTGACTGAATGAAAGGAGCTGGCATCTCACTCTCTTTGAATCTTCTTTATCATGCTAAGAGGAGCAGGAAAAAGCAAAAATTTCAGAATTGCACCTTGCAATGCGGAGAAATTACTGCTTTTGTGCATTTACAATATTCATTGATTTTTGCCATTGAAAACATCATGTTATTCATATACCAGAAATGTTTGAAGCTACTGACTGAATGAAAGGAGCTGGCATCTCACTCTCTTTGAATTCTTTATCATGCTAAGAGGAGCAGGAAAAAGCAAAAATTTCAGAATTGCACCTTGCAATGCGGAGAAATTACTGTTTGTGCATTTACAATATTCATTGATTTTTGCCATTGAAAAACATCATGTTATTATATCCAGAAATGATTGAAGCTACGACTGAATGAAAGGAGCTGGCATCTCACTCTCTTTGAATCTTCTTTATCATGCTAAGAGGAGCAGGAAAAAGCAAAAAATTTCAGAATTGCACCTTGCAATGTGGAGAAATTACTGTTTGTGCATTTACAATATTCATTGATTTTTACATTGAAAAACGTCCAGAAATGATTGAAGCTACTGACTGAATGAAAGTAGCTGGCATCTCACTCTCTTTGAATCTTCTTTATCATGCTAAGAGGAGCAGGAAAAAGCAAAAAATTTCAGACTTGCACCTTGCAATGCGGAGAAATTACTGTTTGTGCATTTACAATATTCATTGATTTTTGCCATTGAAAAACATCATTGTTATTCATATACCAGAAATGTTTGAAGCTACTGACTGAATGAAAGGAGCTGGCATCTCACTCTCTTTGAATCTTCTTTATCATGCTAAGAGGAGCAGGATAAAGCAAAAAATTTCAGAATTGCACCTTGCAATGCGGAGAAATTACTGTTTGTGCATTTACAATATTCATTGATTTTTGCCATTGAAAAACGTCCAGAAATGATTGAAGCTACTGACTGAATGAAAGAGCTGGCATCTCACTCTCTTTGAATCTTCTTTATCATGCTAAGAGGAGCAGGAAAAAGCAAAAAATTTCAGAATTGCACCTTGCAATGCGGAGAAATTACTGTTGTGCATTTACAATATTCATTGATTTTTGCCATTGAAAACGTCCAGAAATGATTGAAGCTACTGACTGAATGAAAGGAGCTGGCATCTCACTCTCTTTGAATATTCTTTATCATGCTAAGAGGAGCAGGAAAAATCAAAAAATTTCAGAATTGCACCTTGCAATGCGGAGAAATTACTGTTTGTGCATTTACAATATTCAATGATTTTTGCCATTGAAAAACATGTTATTCATATACCAGAAATGTTTGAAGCTACTGACTGAATGAAAGGAGCTGGCACCTCACTCTCTTTGAATCTTCTTTATCATGCTAAGAGGAGCGGGAAAAAGCAAAAAATTTCAGAATTGCACCTTGCAATGCGGAGAAATTACTGTTTGTGCATTTACAATATTCATTGATTTTTGCCATTGAAAAACATCCAGAAATGATTGAAGGTACTGAATGAATGAAAGGAGCTGGCATCTCACTCTCTTTGAATCTTCTTTATCATGCTAAGAGGAGCAGGAAAAAGCAAAAAATTTCAGACTTGCACCTTGCAATGCGATTACTGTTTGTGCATTTACAATATTCATTGATTTTTGCCATTGAAAAACATCATGTTATTCATATACCAGAAATGTTTGAAGCTACTGACTGAATGAAAGGAGCTGGCATCTCACTCTCTTTGAATCTTCTTTATCATGCAAAGAGGAGCAGGAAAAAGCAAAAAATTTCAGAATTGCACCTTGCAATGCGGAGAAATTACTGTTTGTGCATTTACAATATTCATGGATTTTTGCCATTGAAAAACGTCCAGAAATGATTGAAGCTACTGACTGAATGAAAGGAGCTGGCATCTCACTCTCTTTGAATCTTGTTTATCATGCTAAGAGGAGCAGGAAAAAGCAAAAAATTTCAGAATTGCACTTTGCAATGCGGAGAAATTACTGTTTGTGCATTTACAATATTCATTGATTTTTGCCATTGAAAAACGTCCAGAAATGATTGAAGCTACTGACTGAATGAAAGGAGCTGGCATCTCACTCTCTTTGAATCTTCTTTATCATGCTAAGAGGAGCAGGAAAAAGCAAAAAAATTCAGAATTGCACCTTGCAATGCGGAGAAATTACTGTTTGTGCATTTACAATATTCATTGATTTTTGCCATTGAAAAACATCATGTTATTCATATACCAGAAATGATTGAAGCTACTGACTGAATGAAAGGAGCTGGCATCTCACTCTCTTTGAATCTTCTTTATCATGCTAAGAGGAGCAGGAAAAAGCAAAAAATTTCAGAATTGCACCTTGCAATGCGGAGAAATTACTGTTTGTGCATTTACAATATTCATTGATTTTTGCCATTGAAAAACGACCAGAAATGATTGAAGCTACTGACTGAATGAAAGGAACTGGCATCTCACTCTCTTTGAATCTTCTTTATCATGCTAAGAGGAGCAGGAAAAAGCAAAAAATTTCAGAATTGCACCTTGCAATGCGGAGAAATTACTGTTTGTGCATTTACAAAATTCATTGATTTTTGCCATTGAAAAACATCATGTTATTCATATACCAGAAATGTTTGAAGCTACTGACTGAATGAAAGGAGCTGACATCTCACTCTCTTTGAATCTTCTTTATCATGCTAAGAGGAGCAGGAAAAAGCAAAAAATTTCAGAATTGCACCTTGCAATGCGGAGAAATTACTGTTTGTGCATTTACAATATTCATTGATTTTTGCCATTGAAAAACGTCCAGAAATGATTGAAGCTACTGACTGAATGAAAGGAGCTGGCATCTCACTCTCTTTGAATCTTCTTTATCATGCTAAGAGGAGCAGGAAAAAGCAAAAAATTTCAGACTTGCACCTTGCAATGCGGAGAAATTACTGTTTGTGCATTTACAATATTCATTGATTTTTGCCATTGAAAAACATCATGTTATTCATATACCAGAAATGTTTGAAGCTACTGACTGAATGAAAGGAGCTGGCATCTCACTCTCTTTGAATCTTCTTTATCATGCTAAGAGGAGCAGGAAAAAGCAAAAAATTTCAGAATTGCACCTTGCAATGCGGAGAAATTACTGTTTGTGCATTTACAATATTCATTGATTTTTGCCATTGAAAAACGTCCAGAAATGATTGAAGCTACTGACTGAATGAAAGGAGCTGGCATCTCACTCTCTTTGAATCTTGTTTATCATGCTAAGAGGAGCAGGAAAAAGCAAAAAATTTCAGAATTGCACCTTGCAATGCGGAGAAATTACTGTTTGTGCATTTACAATATTCATTGATTTTTGCCATTGAAAAACGTCCAGAAATGATTGAAGCTACTGACTGAATGAAAGGAGCTGGCATCTCACTCTCTTTGAATCTTCTTTATCATGCTAAGAGGAGCAGGAAAAAGCAAAAAATTTCAGAATTGCACCTTGCAATGCGGAGAAATTACTGTTTGTGCATTTACAATATTCATTGATTTTTGCCATTGAAAAACATCATGTTATTCATATACCAGAAATGATTGAAGCTACTGACTGAATGAAAGGAGCTGGCATCTCACTCTCTTTGAATCTTCTTTATCATGCTAAGAGGAGCAGGAAAAAGCAAAAAATTTCAGAATTGCACCTTGCAATGCGGAGAAATTACTGTTTGTGCATTTACAATATTCATTGATTTTTGCCATTGAAAACATCATGTTATTCATATACCAGAAATGATTGAAGCTACTGACTGAATGAAAGGAGCTGGCATCTCACTCTCTTTGAATCTTCTTTATCATGCTAAGAGGAGCAGGAAAAAGCAAAAAATTTCAGAATTGCACCTTGCAATGCGGAGAAATTACTGTTTGTGCATTTACAATATTCATTGATTTTTGCCATTGAAAAACGTCCAGAAATGATTGAAGCTACTGACTGAATGAAAGGAACTGGCATCTCACTCTCTTTGAATCTTCTTTATCATGCTAAGAGGAGCAGGAAAAGCAAAAAATTTCAGAATTGCACCTTGCAATGCGGAGAAATTACTGTTTGTGCATTTACAAAATTCATTGATTTTTGCCATTGAAAAACATCATGTTATTCATATACCAGAAATGTTTGAAGCTACTGACTGAATGAAAGGAGCTGACATCTCACTCTCTTTGAATCTTCTTTATCATGCTAAGAGGAGCAGGAAAAAGCAAAAAATTTCAGAATTGCACCTTGCAATGCGGAGAAATTACTGTTTGTGCATTTACAATATTCATTGATTTTTGCCATTGAAAAACGTCCAGAAATGATTGAAGCTACTGACTGAATGAAAGGAGCTGACATCTCACTCTCTTTGAATCTTCTTTATCATGCTAAGAGGAGCAGGAAAAAGCAAAAAATTTCAGAATTG
This sequence comes from Phyllobates terribilis, assembly GCF_046119375.1. Classification (NCBI taxonomy): domain Eukaryota; kingdom Metazoa; phylum Chordata; class Amphibia; order Anura; family Dendrobatidae; genus Phyllobates; species Phyllobates terribilis. Next base: position 260 of record NW_027367253.1, on the reverse strand, counting down.
CACCTTGCAATGCGGAGAAATTACTGTTTGTGCATTTACAATATTCATTGATTTTTGCCATTGAAAAACGTCCAGAAATGATTGAAGCTACTGACTGAATGAAAGGAGCTGGCATCTCACTCTCTTTGAATCTTCTTTATCATGCTAAGAGGAGCAGGAAAAAGCAAAAAATTTCAGAATTGCACCTTGCAATGTGGAGAAATTACTGTTTGTGCATTTACAATATTCATTGATTTTTACCATTGAAAAACGTCCAGAAA
>NW_027367252.1:52500-55000 GCF_046119375.1 Phyllobates terribilis | reverse complement strand
CTCGGGAAAAGACTGGAAATCGCGAAGCTCGGCAGTGGCGCGGAGAGGCCACCCACCGCCGCCGCTGTCGCCACCGCCGCGGAGGCCGCCCTTTCGGACACGAGGGGCAGCGCGAGCCTCCGCTGGCCGGGTACGCATCTGGAAGAAAAGGGCCGCCCTCGGAGAAGATCGCTGTGCTTCCCCGCACAGGGAGCGATTCGGACGACGGGCCCCCACGCCTGGCTGGGTGGGCGCCCCGCCGTTCGCCCGTACGGGTCGTCGGACCACTGCCTTCGCTCGGTTCGGGTCAAACTCCCCACGGCTCGGCCACCTCCGCAGACGGGAGGCGAGGCCGGCATGCGCGCCCAAAGATAGGTGTCGGAAGCCCGGGGGTAGAGGAGGAAGGGGACCGCTCACCTTAAGCCAGCGCGGGCTCCAAAGCCCGGGCCGAGCGAGCGGCGCCACCTCCCCACCCGGGAGCGCTGCGCCAGATCGATCGGAGGAAGAGCAGGGGTGCATGTAGGGACTTGCCCAAGTACGGAGGCTGCAAACCCCTGTCGTCGGGAGATACGTGCCCACGAGTCCTGGAAGCGCGACTCGGGTACAGGCGCCCTTGCGGGGGGGTACTGGATGTGGAACAGCACTGGGGTCGAAGCCACAAAAGCATCCGCCCTCATGGAGCCTCTCCTCGGCCTAAAAATCCAGATTTTAGCCTTGACGGCGCCCCCATGTGGAGAACCAGGGCCCGCGGGGGGGTCTGGCCAGGCTCACTTCAACCCAGGAACACCTCTCTGACTTGGGATAGGCGACCGGCAAAAGTCCCCCCACGCAGCTGCGGAAGCCTGGGTTCAGCCAAGGTGCAGACCTCCAGCCGAACAGGGACTCATAGCCAAAACGCATACCCAGGCCTACGGAGGTGAAAACCAGCTTAAATGAGTCGAAATGTGTCGGGGCTGAGAGGTACCTCTCTCTCATATATTCTGCCGGTGGTGTGCAAAACTGGGTCTTTGCATGGAGTGTCACCCTATACCCACTTTAGGGACGCATGCAAAAAAGTGCCCGATCGCCTGGAACTGTCAGGCGGATTCGGCTCCCTGGAATTTCCTCATTCTGGTTCTTTTTCACTTTTTGTCTCTTTTGCGACATCTAGTGGGCAGGCTGCATTACTGCAACCGGGGACACCTCAAAACGCTTGGAACTGGGGAGCGGGCTCAATTTACAAACGTTTTGCGGGTCCTGGAAGTCAAAATTGTGACTTCTGAAAACGACTAAGTATCAAGGACTCATCGCGCGAATCGCTCTGGAACTGAAATCGGATGCGCGCACTGACATGCTCCCCTCTCTGGAAGTCTGACACAAGTTGAAAAATTTTCTAAGTCCCCAAAAATTTTTTTTTTCAACTTTTTTTCAATTTTCCCCCTGTGGGATATATATTTTACCCACACTTTTGGAGCCCTCCTGGGATGCCCTCTAACATACTAGAACCTCATTTTGTGGAAGTTTTCACAAAATTGTGAAATTTTCAAAAAGTCAGAAATTTTGCCAAAAACGACTAAGTATCAAGGACTCATCGCGCGAATCGCTCTGGAACTGAAATCGGATGCGCGCACTGACACGCTCCCCTGTCTGGAAGTCTGACAAAAGTTGAAAAATTTTCTAAGTCCCCAAAAATTTTTTTTTTCAACTTTTTTTCAATTTTCCCCCTGTGGGATATATATTTTACCCACACTTTTGGAGCCCTCCTGGGATGCCCTCTAACATACTAGAACCTCATTTTGTGGAAGTTTTCACAAAATTGTGAAATTTTCCAAAAAGTCAGAAATTTTGCAAAAACGACTAAGTATCAAGGACTCATCGCGCGAATCGCTCTGGAACTGAAATCGGATGCGCGCACTGACATGCTCCCCTCTCTGGAAGTCTGACACATGTGTGAAAATTTTCTAAGTCCCCAAAAATTTTTTTTTTCAACTTTTTTTCAATTTTCCCCCTGTGGGATATATATTTTACCCACACTTTTGGAGCCCTCCTGGGATGCCCTCTAACATACTAGAACCTCATTTTGTGGAAGTTTTCACAAAATTGTGAAATTTTCAAAAAGTCAGAAATTTTGCCAAAAACGACTAAGTATCAAGGACTCATCGCGCGAATCGCTCTGGAACTGAAATCGGATGCGCGCACTGACACGCTCCCCTGTCTGGAAGTCTGACAAAAGTTGAAAAATTTTCTAAGTCCCCAAAAATTTTTTTTTTCAACTTTTTTTCAATTTTCCCCCTGTGGGATATATATTTTACCCACACTTTTGGAGCCCTCCTGGGATGCCCTCTAACATACTAGAACCTCATTTTGTGGAAGTTTTCACAAAATTGTGAAATTTTCAAAAAGTCAGAAATTTTGCCAAAAACGACTAAGTATCAAGGACTCATCGCGCGAATCGCTCTGGAACTGAAATCGGATGCGCGCACTGACACGCTCCCCTGTCTGGAAGTCTGACACATGTGTGAAAATTTTCTAAGTCCCCAAA
>NW_027367252.1:37500-40000 GCF_046119375.1 Phyllobates terribilis | reverse complement strand
GAAATCGGATGCGCGCACTGACATGCTCCCCTCTCTGGAAGTCTGACACAAGTTGAAAAATTTTCTAAGTCCCCAAAAATTTTTTTTTTCAACTTTTTTTCAATTTTCCCCCTGTGGGATATATATTTTACCCACACTTTTGGAGCCCTCCTGGGATGCCCTCTAACATACTAGAACCTCATTTTGTGGAAGTTTTCACAAAATTGTGAAATTTTCAAAAAGTCAGAAATTTTGCCAAAAACGACTAAGTATCAAGGACTCATCGCGCGAATCGCTCTGGAACTGAAATCGGATGCGCGCACTGACACGCTCCCCTGTCTGGAAGTCTGACAAAAGTTGAAAAATTTTCTAAGTCCCCAAAAATTTTTTTTTTCAACTTTTTTTCAATTTTCCCCCTGTGGGATATATATTTTACCCACACTTTTGGAGCCCTCCTGGGATGCCCTCTAACATACTAGAACCTCATTTTGTGGAAGTTTTCACAAAATTGTGAAATTTTCCAAAAAGTCAGAAATTTTGCAAAAACGACTAAGTATCAAGGACTCATCGCGCGAATCGCTCTGGAACTGAAATCGGATGCGCGCACTGACATGCTCCCCTCTCTGGAAGTCTGACACATGTGTGAAAATTTTCTAAGTCCCCAAAAATTTTTTTTTTCAACTTTTTTTCAATTTTCCCCCTGTGGGATATATATTTTACCCACACTTTTGGAGCCCTCCTGGGATGCCCTCTAACATACTAGAACCTCATTTTGTGGAAGTTTTCACAAAATTGTGAAATTTTCAAAAAGTCAGAAATTTTGCCAAAAACGACTAAGTATCAAGGACTCATCGCGCGAATCGCTCTGGAACTGAAATCGGATGCGCGCACTGACACGCTCCCCTGTCTGGAAGTCTGACAAAAGTTGAAAAATTTTCTAAGTCCCCAAAAATTTTTTTTTTCAACTTTTTTTCAATTTTCCCCCTGTGGGATATATATTTTACCCACACTTTTGGAGCCCTCCTGGGATGCCCTCTAACATACTAGAACCTCATTTTGTGGAAGTTTTCACAAAATTGTGAAATTTTCAAAAAGTCAGAAATTTTGCCAAAAACGACTAAGTATCAAGGACTCATCGCGCGAATCGCTCTGGAACTGAAATCGGATGCGCGCACTGACACGCTCCCCTGTCTGGAAGTCTGACAAAAGTTGAAAAATTTTCTAAGTCCCCAAAAATTTTTTTTTTCAACTTTTTTTCAATTTTCCCCCTGTGGGATATATATTTTACCCACACTTTTGGAGCCCTCCTGGGATGCCCTCTAACATACTAGAACCTCATTTTGTGGAAGTTTTCACAAAATTGTGAAATTTTCCAAAAAGTCAGAAATTTTGCAAAAACGACTAAGTATCAAGGACTCATCGCGCGAATCGCTCTGGAACTGAAATCGGATGCGCGCACTGACACGCTCCCCTGTCTGGAAGTCTGACAAAAGTTGAAAAATTTTCTAAGTCCCCAAAAATTTTTTTTTTCAACTTTTTTTCAATTTTCCCCCTGTGGGATATATATTTTACCCACACTTTTGGAGCCCTCCTGGGATGCCCTCTAACATACTAGAACCTCATTTTGTGGAAGTTTTCACAAAATTGTGAAATTTTCAAAAAGTCAGAAATTTTGCCAAAAACGACTAAGTATCAAGGACTCATCGCGCGAATCGCTCTGGAACTGAAATCGGATGCGCGCACTGACACGCTCCCCTGTCTGGAAGTCTGACAAAAGTTGAAAAATTTTCTAAGTCCCCAAAAATTTTTTTTTTCAACTTTTTTTCAATTTTCCCCCTGTGGGATATATATTTTACCCACACTTTTGGAGCCCTCCTGGGATGCCCTCTAACATACTAGAACCTCATTTTGTGGAAGTTTTCACAAAATTGTGAAATTTTCAAAAAGTCAGAAATTTTGCCAAAAACGACTAAGTATCAAGGACTCATCGCGCGAATCGCTCTGGAACTGAAATCGGATGCGCGCACTGACACGCTCCCCTGTCTGGAAGTCTGACAAAAGTTGAAAAATTTTCTAAGTCCCCAAAAATTTTTTTTTTCAACTTTTTTTCAATTTTCCCCCTGTGGGATATATATTTTACCCACACTTTTGGAGCCCTCCTGGGATGCCCTCTAACATACTAGAACCTCATTTTGTGGAAGTTTTCACAAAATTGTGAAATTTTCAAAAAGTCAGAAATTTTGCCAAAAACGACTAAGTATCAAGGACTCATCGCGCGAATCGCTCTGGAACTGAAATCGGATGCGCGCACTGACACGCTCCCCTGTCTGGAAGTCTGACAAAAGTTGAAAAATTTTCTAAGTCCCCAAAAATTTTTTTTTTCAACTTTTTTTCAATTTTCCCCCTGTGGGATATATATTTTACCCACACTTTTGGAGCCCTCCTGGGATGCCCTCTAACATACTAGAACCTCATTTTGTGGAAGTTTTCACAAAATTGTGAAATTTTCCAAAAAGTCAGA
>NW_027367252.1:25000-27500 GCF_046119375.1 Phyllobates terribilis | reverse complement strand
AAGCATCCGCCCTCATGGAGCCTCTCCTCGGCCTAAAAATCCAGATTTTAGCCTTGACGGCGCCCCCATGTGGAGAACCAGGGCCCGCGGGGGGGTCTGGCCAGGCTCACTTCAACCCAGGAACACCTCTCTGACTTGGGATAGGCGACCGGCAAAAGTCCCCCCACGCAGCTGCGGAAGCCTGGGTTCAGCCAAGGTGCAGACCTCCAGCCGAACAGGGACTCATAGCCAAAACGCATACCCAGGCCTACGGAGGTGAAAACCAGCTTAAATGAGTCGAAATGTGTCGGGGCTGAGAGGTACCTCTCTCTCATATATTCTGCCGGTGGTGTGCAAAACTGGGTCTTTGCATGGAGTGTCACCCTATACCCACTTTAGGGACGCATGCAAAAAAGTGCCCGATCGCCTGGAACTGTCAGGCGGATTCGGCTCCCTGGAATTTCCTCATTCTGGTTCTTTTTCACTTTTTGTCTCTTTTGCGACATCTAGTGGGCAGGCTGCATTACTGCAACCGGGGACACCTCAAAACGCTTGGAACTGGGGAGCGGGCTCAATTTACAAACGTTTTGCGGGTCCTGGAAGTCAAAATTGTGACTTCTGAAAACGACTAAGTATCAAGGACTCATCGCGCGAATCGCTCTGGAACTGAAATCGGATGCGCGCACTGACATGCTCCCCTCTCTGGAAGTCTGACACAAGTTGAAAAATTTTCTAAGTCCCCAAAAATTTTTTTTTTCAACTTTTTTTCAATTTTCCCCCTGTGGGATATATATTTTACCCACACTTTTGGAGCCCTCCTGGGATGCCCTCTAACATACTAGAACCTCATTTTGTGGAAGTTTTCACAAAATTGTGAAATTTTCAAAAAGTCAGAAATTTTGCCAAAAACGACTAAGTATCAAGGACTCATCGCGCGAATCGCTCTGGAACTGAAATCGGATGCGCGCACTGACACGCTCCCCTGTCTGGAAGTCTGACAAAAGTTGAAAAATTTTCTAAGTCCCCAAAAATTTTTTTTTTCAACTTTTTTTCAATTTTCCCCCTGTGGGATATATATTTTACCCACACTTTTGGAGCCCTCCTGGGATGCCCTCTAACATACTAGAACCTCATTTTGTGGAAGTTTTCACAAAATTGTGAAATTTTCCAAAAAGTCAGAAATTTTGCAAAAACGACTAAGTATCAAGGACTCATCGCGCGAATCGCTCTGGAACTGAAATCGGATGCGCGCACTGACATGCTCCCCTCTCTGGAAGTCTGACACATGTGTGAAAATTTTCTAAGTCCCCAAAAATTTTTTTTTTCAACTTTTTTTCAATTTTCCCCCTGTGGGATATATATTTTACCCACACTTTTGGAGCCCTCCTGGGATGCCCTCTAACATACTAGAACCTCATTTTGTGGAAGTTTTCACAAAATTGTGAAATTTTCAAAAAGTCAGAAATTTTGCCAAAAACGACTAAGTATCAAGGACTCATCGCGCGAATCGCTCTGGAACTGAAATCGGATGCGCGCACTGACACGCTCCCCTGTCTGGAAGTCTGACAAAAGTTGAAAAATTTTCTAAGTCCCCAAAAATTTTTTTTTTCAACTTTTTTTCAATTTTCCCCCTGTGGGATATATATTTTACCCACACTTTTGGAGCCCTCCTGGGATGCCCTCTAACATACTAGAACCTCATTTTGTGGAAGTTTTCACAAAATTGTGAAATTTTCAAAAAGTCAGAAATTTTGCCAAAAACGACTAAGTATCAAGGACTCATCGCGCGAATCGCTCTGGAACTGAAATCGGATGCGCGCACTGACACGCTCCCCTGTCTGGAAGTCTGACAAAAGTTGAAAAATTTTCTAAGTCCCCAAAAATTTTTTTTTTCAACTTTTTTTCAATTTTCCCCCTGTGGGATATATATTTTACCCACACTTTTGGAGCCCTCCTGGGATGCCCTCTAACATACTAGAACCTCATTTTGTGGAAGTTTTCACAAAATTGTGAAATTTTCCAAAAAGTCAGAAATTTTGCAAAAACGACTAAGTATCAAGGACTCATCGCGCGAATCGCTCTGGAACTGAAATCGGATGCGCGCACTGACACGCTCCCCTGTCTGGAAGTCTGACAAAAGTTGAAAAATTTTCTAAGTCCCCAAAAATTTTTTTTTTCAACTTTTTTTCAATTTTCCCCCTGTGGGATATATATTTTACCCACACTTTTGGAGCCCTCCTGGGATGCCCTCTAACATACTAGAACCTCATTTTGTGGAAGTTTTCACAAAATTGTGAAATTTTCAAAAAGTCAGAAATTTTGCCAAAAACGACTAAGTATCAAGGACTCATCGCGCGAATCGCTCTGGAACTGAAATCGGATGCGCGCACTGACACGCTCCCCTGTCTGGAAGTCTGACAAAAGTTGAAAAATTTTCTAAGTCCCCAAAAATTTTTTTTTTCAACTTTTTTTCAATTTTCCCCCTGTGGGATATATATTTTACCCACACTTTTGGAGCCCT
>NW_027367252.1:0-5000 GCF_046119375.1 Phyllobates terribilis | reverse complement strand
TCACCAACCGCACCCAAGACGACACACAGGGTCGCTCAGGGAGATGGCGTGCGGGGGTGGGCCTATGCGGCGCCACCGTCTGGCTTAGACCTGCCTCCGCCGCGGGGGGTCCTCGACCCACCGGCGGACAGGCACGAGGATTGGGAGAGGGGGGCTGGCCGTCGGGGTCCGCCGCGGCTCTGGCACTAACCCGGCGACGCTGAGGTCACGTGGGTGGTCGTCGGCCTGGCCGTGTCGGCGTCGCCCTCCAGCGTAGTCCCTCTTCCCGCTCGCGCCCGTAACCTCAAAGGGATGCCCGAGCGGCTTTTCTTCCCAGGGCTGCTCCCCGCCCAGGGCGGGAGCGCAGGGGGATCCCAGGTCGGCCTTTCACCGTACTCCCTACCTCTTGGCCCTCGTTCCTTCTCCCGTTCTCCATCTAACCCCTTGGCTCTGGGGTTTCCGCTCTCCCTCTCTCGCTCTCTCTCCTGCTCCCTGGCCGAGCCGCCTGGGAGGACGAGGGTCGAGGGGGAAGGCAACGGTCGGGCTGGGGCACACCGCACGGTGAGAACCCCCTTCGCCTGCCTCCACACCTCTGTCGTCCTCCCCACTGACGTAGGGGCTCGGGAAAAGACTGGAAATCGCGAAGCTCGGCAGTGGCGCGGAGAGGCCACCCACCGCCGCCGCTGTCGCCACCGCCGCGGAGGCCGCCCTTTCGGACACGAGGGGCAGCGCGAGCCTCCGCTGGCCGGGTACGCATCTGGAAGAAAAGGGCCGCCCTCGGAGAAGATCGCTGTGCTTCCCCGCACAGGGAGCGATTCGGACGACGGGCCCCCACGCCTGGCTGGGTGGGCGCCCCGCCGTTCGCCCGTACGGGTCGTCGGACCACTGCCTTCGCTCGGTTCGGGTCAAACTCCCCACGGCTCGGCCACCTCCGCAGACGGGAGGCGAGGCCGGCATGCGCGCCCAAAGATAGGTGTCGGAAGCCCGGGGGTAGAGGAGGAAGGGGACCGCTCACCTTAAGCCAGCGCGGGCTCCAAAGCCCGGGCCGAGCGAGCGGCGCCACCTCCCCACCCGGGAGCGCTGCGCCAGATCGATCGGAGGAAGAGCAGGGGTGCATGTAGGGACTTGCCCAAGTACGGAGGCTGCAAACCCCTGTCGTCGGGAGATACGTGCCCACGAGTCCTGGAAGCGCGACTCGGGTACAGGCGCCCTTGCGGGGGGGTACTGGATGTGGAACAGCACTGGGGTCGAAGCCACAAAAGCATCCGCCCTCATGGAGCCTCTCCTCGGCCTAAAAATCCAGATTTTAGCCTTGACGGCGCCCCCATGTGGAGAACCAGGGCCCGCGGGGGGGTCTGGCCAGGCTCACTTCAACCCAGGAACACCTCTCTGACTTGGGATAGGCGACCGGCAAAAGTCCCCCCACGCAGCTGCGGAAGCCTGGGTTCAGCCAAGGTGCAGACCTCCAGCCGAACAGGGACTCATAGCCAAAACGCATACCCAGGCCTACGGAGGTGAAAACCAGCTTAAATGAGTCGAAATGTGTCGGGGCTGAGAGGTACCTCTCTCTCATATATTCTGCCGGTGGTGTGCAAAACTGGGTCTTTGCATGGAGTGTCACCCTATACCCACTTTAGGGACGCATGCAAAAAAGTGCCCGATCGCCTGGAACTGTCAGGCGGATTCGGCTCCCTGGAATTTCCTCATTCTGGTTCTTTTTCACTTTTTGTCTCTTTTGCGACATCTAGTGGGCAGGCTGCATTACTGCAACCGGGGACACCTCAAAACGCTTGGAACTGGGGAGCGGGCTCAATTTACAAACGTTTTGCGGGTCCTGGAAGTCAAAATTGTGACTTCTGAAAACGACTAAGTATCAAGGACTCATCGCGCGAATCGCTCTGGAACTGAAATCGGATGCGCGCACTGACATGCTCCCCTCTCTGGAAGTCTGACACAAGTTGAAAAATTTTCTAAGTCCCCAAAAATTTTTTTTTTCAACTTTTTTTCAATTTTCCCCCTGTGGGATATATATTTTACCCACACTTTTGGAGCCCTCCTGGGATGCCCTCTAACATACTAGAACCTCATTTTGTGGAAGTTTTCACAAAATTGTGAAATTTTCAAAAAGTCAGAAATTTTGCCAAAAACGACTAAGTATCAAGGACTCATCGCGCGAATCGCTCTGGAACTGAAATCGGATGCGCGCACTGACACGCTCCCCTGTCTGGAAGTCTGACAAAAGTTGAAAAATTTTCTAAGTCCCCAAAAATTTTTTTTTTCAACTTTTTTTCAATTTTCCCCCTGTGGGATATATATTTTACCCACACTTTTGGAGCCCTCCTGGGATGCCCTCTAACATACTAGAACCTCATTTTGTGGAAGTTTTCACAAAATTGTGAAATTTTCCAAAAAGTCAGAAATTTTGCAAAAACGACTAAGTATCAAGGACTCATCGCGCGAATCGCTCTGGAACTGAAATCGGATGCGCGCACTGACATGCTCCCCTCTCTGGAAGTCTGACACATGTGTGAAAATTTTCTAAGTCCCCAAAAATTTTTTTTTTCAACTTTTTTTCAATTTTCCCCCTGTGGGATATATATTTTACCCACACTTTTGGAGCCCTCCTGGGATGCCCTCTAACATACTAGAACCTCATTTTGTGGAAGTTTTCACAAAATTGTGAAATTTTCAAAAAGTCAGAAATTTTGCCAAAAACGACTAAGTATCAAGGACTCATCGCGCGAATCGCTCTGGAACTGAAATCGGATGCGCGCACTGACACGCTCCCCTGTCTGGAAGTCTGACAAAAGTTGAAAAATTTTCTAAGTCCCCAAAAATTTTTTTTTTCAACTTTTTTTCAATTTTCCCCCTGTGGGATATATATTTTACCCACACTTTTGGAGCCCTCCTGGGATGCCCTCTAACATACTAGAACCTCATTTTGTGGAAGTTTTCACAAAATTGTGAAATTTTCAAAAAGTCAGAAATTTTGCCAAAAACGACTAAGTATCAAGGACTCATCGCGCGAATCGCTCTGGAACTGAAATCGGATGCGCGCACTGACACGCTCCCCTGTCTGGAAGTCTGACAAAAGTTGAAAAATTTTCTAAGTCCCCAAAAATTTTTTTTTCAACTTTTTTTCAATTTTCCCCCTGTGGGATATATATTTTACCCACACTTTTGGAGCCCTCCTGGGATGCCCTCTAACATACTAGAACCTCATTTTGTGGAAGTTTTCACAAAATTGTGAAATTTTCAAAAAGTCAGAAATTTTGCCAAAAACGACTAAGTATCAAGGACTCATCGCGCGAATCGCTCTGGAACTGAAATCGGATGCGCGCACTGACACGCTCCCCTGTCTGGAAGTCTGACAAAAGTTGAAAAATTTTCTAAGTCCCCAAAAATTTTTTTTTTCAACTTTTTTTCAATTTTCCCCCTGTGGGATATATATTTTACCCACACTTTTGGAGCCCTCCTGGGATGCCCTCTAACATACTAGAACCTCATTTTGTGGAAGTTTTCACAAAATTGTGAAATTTTCAAAAAGTCAGAAATTTTGCCAAAAACGACTAAGTATCAAGGACTCATCGCGCGAATCGCTCTGGAACTGAAATCGGATGCGCGCACTGACACGCTCCCCTGTCTGGAAGTCTGACAAAAGTTGAAAAATTTTCTAAGTCCCCAAAAATTTTTTTTTTCAACTTTTTTTCAATTTTCCCCCTGTGGGATATATATTTTACCCACACTTTTGGAGCCCTCCTGGGATGCCCTCTAACATACTAGAACCTCATTTTGTGGAAGTTTTCACAAAATTGTGAAATTTTCCAAAAAGTCAGAAATTTTGCAAAAACGACTAAGTATCAAGGACTCATCGCGCGAATCGCTCTGGAACTGAAATCGGATGCGCGCACTGACACGCTCCCCTGTCTGGAAGTCTGACAAAAGTTGAAAAATTTTCTAAGTCCCCAAAAATTTTTTTTTTCAACTTTTTTTCAATTTTCCCCCTGTGGGATATATATTTTACCCACACTTTTGGAGCCCTCCTGGGATGCCCTCTAACATACTAGAACCTCATTTTGTGGAAGTTTTCACAAAATTGTGAAATTTTCCAAAAAGTCAGAAATTTTGCAAAAACGACTAAGTATCAAGGACTCATCGCGCGAATCGCTCTGGAACTGAAATCGGATGCGCGCACTGACACGCTCCCCTGTCTGGAAGTCTGACAAAAGTTGAAAAATTTTCTAAGTCCCCAAAAATTTTTTTTTTCAACTTTTTTTCAATTTTCCCCCTGTGGGATATATATTTTACCCACACTTTTGGAGCCCTCCTGGGATGCCCTCTAACATACTAGAACCTCATTTTGTGGAAGTTTTCACAAAATTGTGAAATTTTCCAAAAAGTCAGAAATTTTGCAAAAACGACTAAGTATCAAGGACTCATCGCGCGAATCGCTCTGGAACTGAAATCGGATGCGCGCACTGACATGCTCCCCTCTCTGGAAGTCTGACACATGTGTGAAAATTTTCTAAGTCCCCAAAAATTTTTTTTTTTCAACTTTTTTTCAATTTTCCCCCTGTGGGATATATTTTTTACCCACACTTTTGGAGCCCTCCTGGTGTACCCTCACACATATTTCCCCTCTCTATAGAGGAAGACTGGGGGGCCTCAGCCCAAAATTCTGGAACTGTTTCTGGACACCGCAGCACGATTAAGCCCTCCAACGACTTCCACAAGACGAATATTAAGCCCTCCACCGACTTCCACAAGGCGAATATTAAGCCCTCCACCGACTTGCACGGGGGCGACCATTAAGCCCCCTTCCGAATACATCTAGTCACGGCCGGAGTCTTTTTTGGCGTGGTGGGTTCGCGACTCGGCCGCTCACAATGTGTCCCGCATCGGTCATAGCTGTCCCGGCCAAGGAGGCAGACTGTTTGTTCCGTGAAATCGCAGATTGTGCGGGGCCCAGGAAACCAGCAGCCTTTACGGCGTGGAGGGTTGATCAGGCCCCTTCGGCCGTC
>NW_027367251.1:0-60249 GCF_046119375.1 Phyllobates terribilis | reverse complement strand
CTTTTGCTCTATGTGGCCAATATGTGTATTGAAACTCCAAGAGTTTATTGTATTTATTTATATGTGTAATATATCTTGTATATAATATAAGTTTTGTCGGTCAATGAGATGTTGTTGATGTTGAAGTGTGCAAACTTTTTCCTCGGTTATTCAAAGTTAGTCAAAATTGTGATTACTATAATTTTTAAGCCATTTCTTGGTTGCCTTTTTTAAATATTTTTATTTTGAGAAAAGCTTGTACATCCATAAGCCTTGAAATCTAAATTTCCAAATTTTATCAATCAAGGGTTCGTAATTACAATTTTGGATCCAGGTAAACAGATAGTTATTGTGTATAGTGTAACTAACTAGCACCAGAGTAATGCGGTAATGGTCCGACGTAGTGAATGAGTGGTGGTGAAATGCAATTGCATCATACCAATTTAGGACTTGAGGCTGAATGAGAGCCGATCCAATGTTGTGTACTTGATTTTTTCCATGTGAAAGGACTTCCAGTATAACTGATATCCAAAACTCCAAATGGGTAACTATTATCGATAGTCGTGCAAAGCGAGACAGGGTAGTGGTAGCTCAACCAGATTTGTCCAATGGACTAAGAAGATCATTTAAATACCCAATTAGGACAAAGACAATTGAATCGAATTTATGAGGTGGTAAAGCATATTCCAAAAGAAAATCCTTCTCATCTTCTTTACTAAGCGCATATACAACGGTGTCGTTGAATGTTTTTACGTGATCAACAAACTTAAGAATGATGATACGATTATCTGCATGTAACACCATAACAATATGTTTTGGAATTTTCGACAAAAATGGGAGCCATAAACCTCCTTTTGTACCGCCGGTGAGATTGTTATAGTAGAGAAACCTAGTTTATGTAAAAAACTGGTTGGAGAGCACCGAATTTTTCTTTGCTTCCACTAGGCAAATAATGTCAATTCTGTTGTTACGCTTTATGAAGAAAATTTTCGTCAAAAAGTAGGGCCGATGGACCCTGCGACAATTCCAGTAGGCTATGTTCATTTGGAATGATTTTGAAAGCGAAGTTGTGTACCAAATTGAATGCGTGTAGTAGGAGTAATAGTGAAACGTAAAAGTTTAGATTCATAACATCCAGATAGGAACCGTGAATTAATAACAAGAACGTTATTATTATATTTTCTAATTAAATATGCAACACAAAAATTGTGAAAAAAGTAGCATGTTGGTTTTTGTATATGATCGAGTATCTCGCGTATGTCATACTATTAAACCAATATACACAAGTCTGTTGAGATGTGAAGATTTTTTTTGTCTTTGTTAAGAACGCATATAAAAATATCTTTGAGAACATCATACTTACAATGAATGGATCTATGATATATCCAATGGTACTTTGTTAAAAATACACATCCAGTTTGAGGGATTATAGTAACGAGAATCAATAGTATTAGTAGATAAATTTGTAAAAATTAAATGATGATTATGTCCCAAAGACTGTGTGATTAAGCGTAATGAATATGATACCAAACAAAATTAGAGTAAGTGTTAGAGGTTAGTGAGGAGCTAGTAAGTTTAGGAGGAGGCTTTGGTGTATCTAGTTTGGTTTTGCTTGTGCAATTGTAAACAGAAAGCAGAAAAAGAAGACACAAAAAACAAGATTAAAAGGCCTCAAGGAGTAGGCCTACGGACTCTACGAAACAAACAACAACTTCCAAGACAGATTCCAGCGCAGTCTCTTTTAACTTCATCCGAAGTTGAATTGTGTGATGTTGGAAGGTTACTGATAGACATTGTAACACCGTCCGGTTTGCACGGTGTTGAGAATTCCTCATAATCTTGGGTTCCTCCCGATTTTCCTATTTTATTCTAAATGAAGTGTATTTTGTAGAATTATTGTGAAGCTATCAAGGATAGTTTCATTAGTAGAACGAAGTATATGTCTCGTAAGCACCGGGTTGACATTTTCGTTGTTTTTGAAACGCAAGCTTCCTGGCCTAGAGCTAAAGTGGTTTGCGACAAGCTTGGTTGGGGGAAGTATCATACTGTTGTCGCGAGAGGGCATTCGGGGGGTTTATTTCTCCAGTGGAACCCGATGGTGGTCTCCTTATCTATCATTAAGCAAGACCCAAGTTTCTTATGGGGTTCTATCAGTAGGGGGAGGATGTTTGCAATTTATGCTTTTTTATGCCCCGGCGTCCGATCATCGTAGAAGAGTTTTTTTGGCAATCTTTGACTCGATTGGTTACTAGTTCTATGGGGAGTACCTTGTTTGGGGGAGATTTTAATTGCATTCTTCATATTGAGGAACAGATTGGTGGGCCGGGGACCCTTCATCAGGACTCTCATGTGTTCCAACAATTTGTGGATGATGTTGGACTTGTGGACATGGGGTTTTCGGGTCCTAAGTTTACATGGTCTAGGGGCATTAATACTACGAACTTCGTGGCCAAACGTCTTGATTGGGTTCTCATGAATGTCATTGCGGTTATGGCTTGGCCAGAAGCTTTGGTTACGCATCTCCCGACACTGTGCTCGGACCATGCTATGCTTCTTCTCTCGCTTAGACCAAGGAATCACCTTAATCCGTCGCGTCGCCCCTTTCAGTTTGAGGCTATGTGGTGTAGCCACCCGGGGCTTCCCTTTATTGTAGAGAATGCTTGGGTGAGCAATGTTCCTGCTAATTTGAACCTCGCGTGCCTTAAAGACATCCTCTCTAGTTGGAACTCTAAGGTGTTCGGCATTGTGGCTCGTAAGAAAGACGTCATGCTTAACCTTTTACAGTCCCTGCAGACGCGTCTTCTCGCTGGGCCGATGGATCAACTCATTGTTGAGAACGTTGTGGCTTAGAAGGAGCTTTCGACGGTCCTCCTCAACAAAGAAACTTGTGGCGCCAAAAATCGCGGGATTCTTGGTTTCTCAACGGAGGCCGTAACACTTCTTTCTTTCATGCCTCCACGTTGGTCAGTAGACGGAGGAACCAGGTTTCCTCTCTTAGGGACAATGATGATAATTTGATCTCCAATCCGAGTGCTCTTGAAAGGCATGTGGTGGACTACTTTTGCGATTTATTTTCACTCCCGGTGAATGAGATCTTCCTTATCATTACTCCTCACAACCTTTTCCCTACGCTCGATCAATCTATTTGGGACTCTCTTAATAGGGAGTTCTCTATGGAGGAGGTGTTTGCGACGGCTGTAGGTATGGGTGCTCTTAAGGACCCGGTGCCGGACGAGTATCAATATTTGTTCTTTCATAAGTTTTGGGACACCGTGGGGGCTTCGGATTTGGATTTATTTTCCAATTTCGGTTCTTCAAGACATCTCCCACGGGGTCTTAATGATACTTTCTTCTCTCTTATCCCTAAACGGGACAAACCAGACAACTCACTTTCTCTCACCATATCTTTCTTTGCAATGTTCTTTATAAAATTATTACTAAGTGTCTTACTAACCGTTTGCAAAGAATGATCTCTCTGCTTATTAGTCCCACCCAGAGTAGTTTTAATCCGGGTAGGGTTATTAATGATAAATTGTTCTTGCACAAGAGGTGGTTCATACACTTAAGAGAAATAAAGGGAAGAGTGGTTACTTGATGATGAAGATTGATCTCGAAAAAGCCTATGATAGGCTTCGTTTGGATTTCATGGTGGATACTCTTGTGGATGCGGGTTTCTTCGATGATTGGGTTAGGTGGATTTTGGAGTGCATTTCCTCCACCTCCTTGAGTGTTCTTTGGAATGGAGAGGCCACGAGGGCCTTTCGCCCGTCTCGGGGTATTAGACAAGGGGATGGGATCTCTCCGTATCTTTTTGTCCTTTGTCTTGAATGGTTGAGTCAAATTATTGAGGTGGCACTTAGGGATCGGGCTTGGAAGCCCATCTTTGTATCTAAGGGTGGCCCTCCTCTCACACATATCATGTTCGCGGACGACTTTCTTCTCATGGATGAAGCATCGGTTCCTCAAGTGATAGAGATGAAGAGAGCTTGGATCTCTTTTATCGCTCTTCGGGGAAAAATGTTAGTCTTTCTGAATCTCGTATATTTGTTTCCCTAATATTACGGGTAGTTTGTGTAGGGAAATTGACGGGGCTAGTGGCATGTGTGCCACAGATGATCTCGGTATCTATCTTAGCGTCCCTCTTCTTCATAAAGCCATTGGGTCGGATACTTTCACTCATCTTCTTGATAAGGTGAATGCTCGTCTTTGAGGGCGGAGAACTAAGTTCCTTAGTTTCACGGGGAGGGTCACACTTCAAGGTCGGTCATTCACTACATTCCGATCTATACTATGACAACTCTCCCTTTCCCGAAGAATTTGCAACAAAATTGACCAAATTACCCGAACTTTCATTTGGGGTGGAACGGAAAATTATCGGAATATGCATCTTGTGAGTTGGGACGAGATTAGTAAACCGGTTGAGCATGTTGGTCTCGGTATCAAGAGGATGCGTGAACTTAATCTCGCCCTTAACGGGAAACTTGCTTGGCTCTTCATCCATGCTAAAGACCATCTTTGGGCGAAGGTGTTACGTGCTAAGTATGTTCGGCTGTCCCGTATCGAGAGAAGCGGCCCATCGCCGGTTTGGAGGGCGATTACTAGGGGGGCTGCTTTGGTCATCCCTAAAGGTATGAGTTGGGTCTTGGATAATGGTCATCGTATGTTGTTTTGGTCAGATGTTTGGGCTGCAGGTAGCCCGCTGCGGGATTTGTGCTCGGTTGAGGTGCCTTTGGAGCTTTTGTCGTCTCGGATTTCGGACTATTGGGCGCATGGCAATGGTTGGACTTGGGGGTTGTTTTGCTCATTGGCTGCCCCCTTTGGTGTTGTTGAGTATTGCGGGGGTCATGTGAGGGTTGAGGACGATGTTGAGGACGTGCTTTCATGGACGGCTTCTACGGACGGGAGCTTCACGGTCCGCTCGGCCTACCGCCTCCTTCACCCCAAGGTATAGAGATTAATATCGTTCATTACATTCTTCGATGTTTGTGGTCGTCCCATGTGCAGGAAAGGGAAAAGTATTTTGCATGAACTACTCTTCGGGTTGTGATTATGACAAATCGTGAGAGACATAGAAGACACTTGGCGACTTCGGCGGAGAGTGTGCGAGATGCCCGGGGGTTACTGAGGACCTTTTGCACGTTCTGAGGGACTGTCAGGTCGCTCGGGTTGTTTGGTTACGGATCAGAGCGGGCCTTGCTAGCTCCATCTTCTTTACGTCGAATTTTGCCTCATGGATGAGGAACAATTTGGACGCTACTTCGAAAGAGGATCTTACTTGGACAAAGACATTTATTACGACTATTTGACACATTTGGAAGTGGAGGAACAAGTGGGCCTTTGATCGTGAGGAATTTGGTGGAGAAAAGGCGGGTCTTATTAGAGCGCAGGTGGAGGATTACGATAGAGTTGAGAGTCTCAGATGCAACAGAGGCAGGTGCTCGAGACTGTTGGTCCAGGTGGCTTGAGTTCCACCAACGGAGGGGTGGGTGAAACTCAACACGGATGGTGCAGTTAGAGATGGTTGCGGTACGGCGGGGTGATCTGGGATCACCAAGGTAAGTGGCTAGTGTGTTTTGTTCACCACATTGGCTCTTGCACGGTCCCTATGGCCGAGCTTTGGGGTATTGTTTCAGGCCTCTCCTTGGCCTGGAACAAAGGGTACAAGAGGGTTTATCTAGAAACTGATTCGCAGTTAGCGATCAAGTTTCTGAATAAACATGTGGATATTACCCACCATCTTTCCAGCCTTATCGCCAGGGCGAAATGCTCCATCTGTAGTGGTTGACTTTGCCAATGCTGTCATATTTTTAGGGAAGCTAACGGGGTGACAGACTCGTTGGCATCTCTTGCTTTTGATTTCAGTTTATGATTTTCGGTGCTTCTTCTTCTCTTGCTTTTGATTTCAGTTTAGGATTTTCGGTGCTTCTTACGCCTCCAGAACATGTTCTGAAGGTTTTGTTGGAGGACACGAGTGGACGGGCTACATCCTGATTTATTTTGTTGTAGCTCCCTTTTATTTTCTTTATTAACGCGTATAGAGGCTCCGATCCTTTTTAAAAGGAAAAAAGCAATAAAGAACTACCAAACACTTCAGCACAAAACACAGAGTTGGGGCAAGACCACAGTCTAGAATCTAGTACTCCCTCTGTCCCATATTCTGCTTCTTGTTTCTTTTTTCATATTTGTCGATGCATGTTTTCAATCGTATATATCTCTAAATATGTTAATTCAAAAATCTTAAAATTTTGATATTCTTAAAGAATTTATTAAGACGAATCTAACAAGATCACTAATGACTATGTTTTTAGTTACATATTGGGAGTTATTAGCAAAATTCTCTTAACCGGTGAATAGTGTCACAAAAAGAATCGCGAAGAACAATTGGGGACGGAGGGAGTAAGATGCAATCGGTAGTAGAGGACCAAAATTGAGAAGGGGAACCACAAAAGAAAAAATAAACAAATGAACTTCAGAATTACATTGTTGAATGACTAGTATGTTGGAAATTATTGAATAAAGAAAGATAAATGATAAATCTAGAATTCAATAAACTTCTTTTCCCTTAGGCTTTCAATGGTTTCCTTAAGACCCGCCTTCAGGGGAACGTAAGAGTCTATGCCCAATGATTTCGTCTTCTCCTTGGAGATTTGCACAGCATCTGGAAATTCCCCATTGACGAAACACCTATCAAAATCCAGAATATCTTTATAATTAAGCTTATACATCATCAGCAGGTGAAGATTAAACTAAAAGATAATTGACAAAACTCACTAACTTTTTTTTTTCTTCCAAATGTCCACTTCTTTCTTAAAAAAATGAATGTATCCACTTTTCTAGATTCGGACATCAAGGGAAGATACTTGAAAAAAATTCAGACCTCTTGTCCTACAGTGTCTCTACAAAAAATTCAAGAAAACCATAAAATGTTTTTAAAACTGATACCGTGACTAAAAATGACTCACTGATCAGGAAGAGGGAGAGTGGGATAAAGCTCGCGGATCATGCTCAAAACCTCCGAGAAGTGCGTGCGGCTCTCTACCACCGCGTATCTCCCGCTAGCTGAAGGATCCTCGAACGCCAGAATGTGGGCCCGCACCACGTCTTGTATGTGAACCCACACAGTTCTTGAATTAGGATAAGCATTTGTCGCTGTACACGCATAGCCACATAAAATAGCCTTAACCAGTTACCATGACATTGTTCATGCTTTTCAACATAAACAAATTCAAGAAGATGTATACCATACCATTGTTAACCAAGCTTGCAATCACACCTGAGCTGAAATTGAGCGTCGGTTGCAATAGGTGACCAACTGTTAACCCTGGGTTTATAACTACCATGTCGATACCCTTCGCCTTAACGAACTTCCATGCAGCCTCCTCCGCTAATATCTTCGAAACTACGTACCATTGCTTCACAACACAAGCAACACACAGTTGTTTAATTTTCACATCTTAAGATCTAATTTTAAAAATTCAATTCTTATCTTTTAATAAAATGCATATGAATAATCCGTGAGTTTATATATATTAAGGTGTAATATCCACACATTTCAGATTACCTTATTTTCTCTGCATAACTCCGGGTCAGAAAACCAGGTTTCATCGGCCATTGTGTTCTCAGGATTATGAGTCGTACGCCTGAACATCATGGTACCTGCAGTGGAGGTGAAGATTACTCGCTTCAAAGATGGCGACTTGGCACATGAAGTTAGGACGTTGATTGTTCCCTTAACTGCAGGATCAATTAATTCAGCCTGAAGATAATACATACAAGGAAATTAAGGATTTTATACATATCAACATTTTATTTGTCAAGCTGTGGCAATAGATCAATTACAAATAGATTATACCTGTGGATCTTTGCAATCAAGGTAGCAAGGAGATGCTGGGTGGAAAACACCAATACACCCGTCAATGGCGGAATCAAAGGAGGATTCCTTGAGAAGATCGGCTTCGAACAACTGCAGCCTTTCCTTAGCTCCATCTAACTCAAGTAAGTGCTTGAATTTCTTCTCATCATCTATATATAGTGCAACCACTCAATCAACTTCCAGGAGATAAAAAAGAGAGGGGGAAATATAATACTCAAGATAGGAATAATTAGAGATAGATATGTAACTGAGATTGCGAACGGTGGCTCTGACGGTATAGCCACGATCAAGCAAGTGCTTTACGAGCCAAGAGGCGATGTAGCCTGAGCCTCCTGTCACACACACCGATTTGCCTTCTCTGGATGCCATTGATTTGTCTTACTATTTTTTTATCAGTGATTTATCTTAATTTTGCTAAATATTGCTTGGATTCTTAGTGCTTGTATAGTCTACAAATAGGTAGTAGGACCACATGTATGTAGAGTCAAGTACACGTGGCCTTCGATTACGAACTTTAAGCGAGTGTCGTCGATCCATTGTTATCCATCACCTCAGGCTCATGTCAAAACAAAAACAATAAACACATGATGGAGAAGGTAGTGAAGATTACCAATTGCGTCCATAAAAATGTATTGTTTACCAATTGCGTCCATAAAAATGTTTTGTTTCTGATTTTTGTGCATTCTGATTTTTTTGTATGATTTTTTGGTGTGATTATTAATGTTTAAAATTGTACTTGTTTCGATAGAAGTGCATAGTTTTCTTAATTTTTTAAATGTTATGCAAAGTATTTTTAGTGTTGTTCATGATTTGTTAAGCGATTTTACATGTTTTTTCTATTAAAAATGTATGGTTTTATGAATTTTCCTTGATATTTATGAAATGCGATAAGTGATGAAGCTTGCAAGGACCGTTTTCTACTGCGAAGTGACTGCATAGTTGATTGAAAAGCGAGCAGAGAGAGGACGGTTGGTTTGTGGATCCAACCGACAACCATGGAGGTAACCATGTTTAAGTCCTCCAACTCTAGTGTGCCTTCGACAGGTTTAGCGATGGAAACGTTAATGAATCCGAGCTTGCAATGAGCGTGAAAGGAATTATGCATAGGTAACCATTCTTGTCAATTGTCACTTCTTATAGTAACTAAGAAAAATATTCAGACCACAATGGAGAGACGAGTGAAAGTAATATGGCATCCCAAAGTCGGACATAGGACGTTTTTTGCCCATGGTAATGAAAGGAGGACATGAAAGGGGCATGGTGGAAGATGGTAAACCCAAAGACGATGACTTGTATGAGGTGACAGAGGGTCGGAAAGAATCTTGTACGTAGGGTTTATGTGGCTTCGATGATACATTAGAGATGTATGATTGTAATATGAACAAATGAGCATATCTTTTAAAAACTCTCTAGAGGATATTTACCATAACTATCCGATGGTCCATTTTGTATCGATATCAAGATATCAATTATTACTATGAGATATCACTCTAACTCACATCTGGATTTGTTATAATCAGTACATGAATATCAAATGATATATACAAGTATGAGTTTCAAAATGAGTGTATTTTTTTTATATGTTTCCAAATTTTGATATATGGAAAATATCCTTCATATCCTTACTCATACACGATATCTTATATTCATATCTTAATATCAATATATGATACCTAGATATGGAAACAATATATCATTTTAACAATATATAATCCTGTTTTAATATATCTCAATACATACAAAAAAGCTCCTTAGCTTGTAAAGTTGATATTCTATTTTTTTTGCAACATGGCTAAAACGAGGAATCCTTTAACGAAAGAATCCCTGACCATCAACAAAGATAATCTAACAAAGAGAAAGGAAAGTACAATGACTTGAAAAGTCTTAACGGGAAATATGTCCCCTGAAGATCCTGATAAAGGTATCAGGTAAGTGTAGTTCTTGAACCTTAGGAAGAAGATCTTTTAGAATCCAGTTTGGCAGTGTAGTCCGAGTTAAGCAATCTGTCGCTTTATTTGCTTCCTTGAGACAATGAAGTACCTGGAAGGAAGAAAAACGGGAAAGACATTCATGCATGTGATGGATAATACCATGAATACTCCAAGAAATTTTCTAGACACGTCTTATTGCATTGATAACAGAAAGATTATCTCCTTCGAAGATAATATTTTGTATGTTTAATGATTTCACCTTTTTGAGAGCCACAAGGATAGCTAATGATTCTACTCGTAAAATTGTGTATCATTAATGCGTTTGTGTTTAGCTAGGATAACCTTACCTTCCGAATTTCTACAGATATATCCATTAGTTGATGTATTGTTATTTTTAACTGATCTATCAGTACTGATTTTAAATGAATCTTGTGGAGTTTTTTTTGATATTTTGTTAATATATTTCCTTCTGTTCTTTGTGTTACTTCTTTTCGGACTATTGATGGTAAGTTGAGAGTAATTCCAGTTTTGATAATTAAACATAATTATTATTGCAGGGTTTGGATTAGTAGAGTTACTGTTATTATTTCTAAAAGTCTTATTATTTCTATATTGCCATATAACATCCGATATGAAGTATACAAGCTCATGGTTACTGTTTTTTATTTTTAAAATCTAAATTATTGATATAATCATTCGTAGTTTGAGTCGTGTAGTTGTACCCGAATTTTTGATTGATAAAGGATATCATATTATTAGTAAAGAGGCATTGAAACAGAATGTGATTTATAGATTCAGGGTGATTGATCACATAATATACATGTAGAAGATACTCTATTGTAGTGTCTATGTAATCTCTCGGTTGTTGGTAGACTATCTATCTTAGCTTTCCAAAGAAAGTTTTTTTTTATTCTGGGTGGTATGTGTAAATTCCAAATCCAAGTAAAATTGATAAAATTGTTAATAGGTTGAGTAACTTGGTTAGTGATTTGTCTGGCTGCTTTTACTGAAAACTCACCGTCACAAGAGAATTTCCAAATGATTTTATCTTCTACTGTATCTTGAGGCATGATATTTTTAGGATACTTGGGATGATGTGGCAAGGGATATTTTGTTGCAAATTATATATGTCCCAAGCTTTATCATGAGTAATAAAATTACTGACTTTATCTTGTATATTATGATGATTTGGATTGAAGAATGGTTGTAGATCAATATATGGGATCCATTTATCCGTCCAAAAATTTATATTTTGTCCATTTTATAATTTCCACATTATTCATGTGTTGAAGATTTTCCTAAGTTGTAGAAGCCTAGAAAACTGCCAAGATTGTATACTTCTTCTTGTAGGAGATAATTGAGTGCTTTTTGAGGTATTTTTCAGAAACAGTTCGAATCCAAGGATTGTCATGATCTGTTAATAGTTTTCAAAGTAATTTCATTTGTAATGAGTTGTTCATATGTTATGCTTTTTGTAGTCCTATCCCATCCTAGGACTTAGGGCAACATATTTTATCCCAATTTAGAAGAGATTGATAGTGACCTTGTTTATTCCGAAATATGTTTTTGTTAATTGTGTCAAATTTGTCACATGCACCTTTAGGGAGTTTGAAGTTTTGCATAAGATAATTCATTTTGGAGAGTAGATTGGATTGAATAAGGATTGCTCGTCCAGCTTGAGATATGGAATTTGCTCTCCATTAGTTATTTTGCATACTAGATAAGGCATAGCCAAAACATTCATTTTTAACTCTACCCTTTAACAATAGGTATTCCTAAATATTTTTCCATAGTTGTTGTGAATTGAATGTTCATAATGGAAGCAAGAGCCAACTTTTTTTTTGTTCTTATCAATATTTTCCGATGTCTGAAATCTACTTTTATGATAGTTTATTGATAGCCGGGGTCAAGTAAACTTTTAATATGGAAGATGTTAGTATAATTCACATTTGCAAAAATGATCGTGCCATCAACAAAGCTAAGGAAGCGGATACAAGTACCACCATGAGTAAGTTGAATACTGACCTTACGTCTTTTCTTTTGAGATTCAATTTGAAGTGTTTGAGCTAAATATTCCATAATTATGAGAAAGATAAGGGGAGCTATTGAATCACCTTGATGGAGTCCACAAAGGGTTGAAAAATAGGTCTAGGTTTGTTATTTACTAGAACTAAAATGGTACTGGTTTGAATGCATTTCATGAAACCAAATTTGGTGAGCATTTTTGTGAAAAGGACCAATGTACCTTATCGTATGTCCTTTCTAGGTCAAGTTTAAGGGCCATCCAACCTCTTTTTTTCCGGGTATGAAAGGAATGGAAGATTTCATGAGCAATAATGATATTATCTAGTATAAGCTAGGGCTGCACAGATAGAGACCGGACCGGAAACCCGGACCGGACCGGACCGGAAATTTCCGGTCCGGTCCGGTCCGGGTGACTTCCCGGTCCGGACCCCGGTCCATATTTTTTATAATTCCGGGTTTCCGGTCCAAGACCGGACCGGACCGGCAATTTCCGGTCTAGACCGGAAATACCCGGAAATACATTAGCCCTTTGACTCTTCAGTCTTCACCCGCAGCCCCTTTCCCTTTCCAATTTTCTTCTTCCATTCTTCGTATCTCCGCCCTTCGCTAATTCGCTTCGCTCTTGCTACTTGCGCCAGCAGCGCCACCGCCTCATCCCTCCTCGGCTCCTCCAGTCCACCTTGGAGCAACCCATCGCCGCCCGGAATGCCCACCTTCGTTGAGTTCGCTCCTCCTCCAGTCCACCTTCTCTGAGTTCGCTCCGCCCGCCCTTCGCTCTTGCTACTTGCGCCACCGCCTCATCCCTCCTCGGCTCCTCCAGTCCACCTTGGAGCAACCCATCTCCGCCCGGAATGCCCACCTTCGTTGAGTTCGCTCCTCCTCCAGTCCACCTTCTCTGATTTCTGTCAATGATATGACAATGGTGATTCAGTAAAGAAAGTTTGTCTATAGTTTCCCTCAAATTTATCGTTATATATGTACACAGTAGCAGTTTCTTCTTCAATTTTTGTCTAAAGCTTCTGTCTGTCAGAATTCAAAGGTGTGAAATGAAAATGGGATCTGTAAGTGATTCACAGATAAAACTCGTTGATGGAAGTTGTGGCTATGTACTTCACGATGTTCCTCACTTGTCTGATTTCCTCACCAACCTCCCGGTAATCTCTCTTTCTAATTTCTCCTCAAGTTAATTTACCGGACGAATGTTGTTACGGCGGAATGATTCTTGTTTGCTGTGATATTTTGGCAGACCTATTCAAACCCTTTGCAAAAGAATCCCGCTTATGCTGGTGTAAAGTAAGTTGTTTATTGTTTTCATGTTTCGCACTCTCTATTTCTAATTCTATAACTGAAATTGATCTTCTGGGCTAATCAGGCAGTACTTTGTGGATGATGAAGATACAGTCGCATTACGAGTAAGTTTTCCCTTGTGCAATTGGAATTCATTTCATACTTCTATGCTGAAATTAGCTGTTCTTGAATCTTGCGTAGGCTGTTCAGCATAAAGATGGTGAAAGAGGGATACATTTTCGAAGAGCTGGACCTCGGCAGAAGGTAAACAATGACCATTTCACTGGAATTTCCAGTTCAAGAACTTCTATTCATCAAAATCTAAAGCAAATCTTTACAATTTTCAGGTCTATTTTGCTCCAGATGATGTTAAAGCCTGTATTGTAACATGTGGAGGTCTCTGTCCTGGGTTGAATACTGTAATAAGGGAAATCGTTTGTGGCTTGGATTACATGTATGGTGTAACAAGGATCATGGGTATATCGGTGAGCCCAATACTTGATGATCAATCTCTCACAGTTATGTTACATAATCACATGCTTAATGATGTTTATCTGGCTGCTAGTTTCCGGTCCGGACCGGAAACCGGACCGGACCGGACCGGACCGGAACTACCCGGTCCGGTCCGGTCCCCGGTCCAAAGAATCAAAATTTTCCGGTCCACCGGTCCGGACCGGACCGGGATGTTCCGGTCCGGTCCGGACCGGATGTGCAGCCCTAGTATAAGACGGTCTTCAATAAACGCACCTTGTAGCGGGTGTATGCGTTTGGGGAGAAGTTGTCATAGTATATTAGCCATGATTTTGTGATAATTTTATAAATTGTGTTGCAAGGAATAATTAGTGAAAAGTGATGGATAGTAGACGGTGAATCAATTTTTGGGATAAGAGCTATAAAAGATTGGGCGCAATTTGACAACACTGATTTAGAATGAAAAAGGCTTGTATAGCTCTAATTATGGAGGTTACAACGATGTTCCAAAAATTTTGGTAAAATTCAGCAGGAAAACCATTTGGACCTGGTGTTTTATCTTTAGGAAGCTCAAAAAAAACTTTTTTTTTATTTCAATAGGACTAGGGGGTTTATGGAGCATTTGATTATCTTCGTCATTAATAATTGTCGGAATACATTGAAGATCTGTGTTGGTGATATGGTATAAATGTTTGTTTTATGTCATTGGTGATGGAATTTTGTATTTGCCATTGGTCATAGTGTATCGAACCATCTAGGCTCTGCTATCTATTAATTTTCTGTTTAAATATTCTAATTTTAACAACTCGATGAAAATATTTGGTATTCTTATCCCGTCAAGGTTATGTTTGATTTTTTGCTCTTTGTTTCCAATAAGTGTGTTGAAACTGTAGGAGTCTGTTATATTTTTGGAGGTGTCTTTGATGTTTAATGTATATGTACGGATCCATAGTGTTGTTCATGTAATCATTTTGAATGCGAAGAAGCATTGTTTATGTCTTTTTTAATTGTTCTTTGTTATTCTTGATATGGTTTTTTGTCCCAACGTTTTGAGCAAAATTTTAGTTGTTTTTGTTTCATATATAGTTGGTACATTAAAGAGCCAATAAAGTTGATTATCTAGATATTCTTAGCTAAATTAAAATAGTCATGTTGTTGCATCCATGCATCTACAAATCGGAATGGATATTTTTTAAAATTATTATCGAATCCCAATTTTAAGAAAATGCATGCATGATCTAATGTTGTAAAAGGTAGATGAGTCAAATTGGCCATATCATAATATTGTGTAATTATTGGATGTAATAAAGCTCGATCTAATCTTTTGTAAGTTGTATTCAATGTAGTGCAAGATTTACGCCATGTAAAAGGGAATCCTTGATAGTGAACATCAATAAAATCGTTTTGTGAAATGAAATTTCTATGGGAGCATTATTTTGTATAATACATTTATTAATTTATTAAGTGTCATATTATGTAATTAATAAGGGCAAGAGGGTCATTTAAGGAAAAGGGGATTAATTAGCTTATATTCCCTTCCCGATGATCAGTTTCTACGCATTCCCATCCATCCAAAAATCCTAAATCCAATTCTCTCTCAATGATGATGTATTCGTTCTTTGTTGATTCGTTTCCTTTACTATAAATTTAATATCGTTCAGTTTCATACAACGACATTTGACGCCGTCTGTGGGAACGATGTCGAATACAACATCGGAACGAAGAGTCGTCGAATTGGTGAATCAATAAATCGAATTTCGGATATTAGTGGCCGCTAGTTTGAAGGTCAAAATCCGGTAACATGGTTTCGATTTTGGGAGATTCAACGCCAGATCTGTGTAATTGAGACTTTGAATTTGCAATTTGGTATATGAATTGTTAAATTTGGTGAGGATTCGAGTCGTATTTACATATCTAAATTTCGTAAAACTAGGGTTTCGTGAATGTGGATTCGATACGGAATTTCGGGAGTTGGAGGTTGAATCTAGAGAATTGAAGCATCAATCTAGTTGTTTTCGTACTCCAAACAATCCATTTGGCATATCAATTGCTTGTTTTGGAAGAAATTTCAACGATTTGGTCTTCGGGGTTGAAGCATGGGTGCGGTTTCAACGGCGAAGGTTCGACTGCTGCAGCAACAAGCAAGCCCGGCTAGAGGCAGTCGTGCGGGAGAAGGACCTCCGGGTCGTGGCGCAGGAACGGGTCTTGGGTGCGGGTGCGAGAACTCGCTGGAAAATACCATGGTGGTGGAGGGTGGACTCGGTGAGGATGGTTGGCGGCGGCCTGAACTTCCGCCGGTAGGTGCGCCGGTGTGGGCGGGAGCGCCAACGTGGATTGCGTGTGCGCGAACGTGGACTGCGTGTGCGCGAACGTGGGTGGTTGGCACGCCATGAAGCGAGATCGTGCTTCACGATCTATTGGAAGGGATGGGTGACGTTAGCAATTTCAATGCTGACGTCATCCTGATTTTAAAAAAAATTGTTCAAAGTTTTCCATCTAACCGAGCTAAATTCAGGCGCATCGTAAATGGTCCGAACGACGTCAGATTGAGACAAAGTCAGTGCCTACGAACTCGTGGCAATGCGACGTTTCACCGTATGAGGATTGTGTGTGCTGAGAAGTGTGATCGAGACCAGAAACGCGGCATGAATGCATGCTGTTAGAGCTTTGGTATATGTTTTTTAAGAATGAGCTTTCACCGACTCCACTTTGTGCGAACTGTTGATGGTCCAAACGACGTAAGATTGAGACAAAGTCAGCGCCTACGAACTCATCGCAATGCGACGTTTCACCGTATGAGGATTGTGTGTGCTGAGAAGTGTGATCGAGACCAGAAACGCGGCATGAATGCACGTTGTTAGAGCTTTGGTATATGTTTTTTAAGAATGAGCTTTCACCGACTCCACTTTGTGCGAACTGTTGACGGTCAAAATGACGTCGGATTAAGGCAGGGTCAGCATCTACAGACTCGTGCAGTTGCAGTGTCTCACCGTTTATCGGTCGAGAATGCGTTCAACTTTGATCGAGGTCGGGAGAATGACTCCAACATGGTCTGGAGGTGCATTGTTATACGCTATCTAGGAATTGGTGTTTGTCGTGCCTACTTTGGGTGCACTGTTAATGGATCAAACGACGTTGGATTGAGGCAAAGTCAGAGTCTATGGACTCATGGTGATGCAGGCTACCGCCGTTTGTTGGTTGAGAGTGCGTTAAGGCTTGACCCTAGTCAAGAAGGCGGCTCGAACACGACCTTGTAGCGCATCTGTCAGGAGAGTGGCTAGAACATGGTCTGGTGGTGCATTATTTATGCTGTCCAGAGTCAGTATTCAGCGAGCCTACTTTGCATGGGTCGTTAACAATTCAAACGACATTTTAGTGAAGAGAAGGACCGGTCAAAGATCGACTAGTATCACCAAGGTCCGGGGCATGATATAGACGGGTGCTTTGCCCTCAAGTGATCCATAGCTAAATGGGCTCGGGAAGGTCATTTGACTGAGTTCATAGGAGCACTGGATTGGGCTACGGGCGAGCAATGTCGAGGCGACAACAATGCACGGAGTATGATACACGTATTGATGCGACGGTTAGGTAGTCTGGGGTATGCATATATGACTAAATGAAGCAATATCGTGATCTGGAAGTGCAGCAACCAATAGCTCGGGAGTTGTAATTCTAGAGTTCACCGAATCTGATTTGAGGGGTTTGCAACATCTGCAACATCTGCACGATGACACGTATTGTCGGCACTGGTGCTTGTAACGTGAATCAGTTCCTGGTCGATTCCGGGAGCTTGGCTGAGATATGTTTTACAACATTTTCAAGAGCTTAGGGAATCAGCAAGGGGATCTGATTTCGGTCTAGGGTCTCGATGCAGTTGACGGATTTAAGAGCTCAACGATTGCTTTTCTGGTGGCATAGGAGAATTCGCAAAAGCTGGATGAGGCTGGCATGGCGCGGAGCAAGCGAGGCAGTGGAGTCACATCGACAAATCCATGTAAGTGACTTTGAACCTAGTAAATATTTTATAGTTGGTAATGCTATTGCAGGTGGGGAGTTGCAGTCTCTGATGGATCTTCCGAGAAATAACAAATGAGTCTTTGCGTTGACACCCTAAGAGATGCCCGGTTTGAGCTAGGTACTTGGTTGTTATTGCCTGAACGTTAGACGAGTCACGAAGCCTGTGGTATAGCAGGTTAGGCAATCGTCTGTTCATCACATCGGGGTTGTATTAAACGAGCTGAAAAAGCTGCAGAAAGCGGCAGCTGTACAGGAATTGCAATTTTCTGTATGGCTAGCTATCCTTGTAGTCGTCATGGAAAAGAATGGGGAATGGAGAGTCGGTGTGGATTTTACGGATCTTAATAAGACGCGTCCAAAAGACCTATCCCCTTTCTAAAAATTGATCAGCTGGTAGACGACACAACGGGGCATGAGAGGATGAGTTTCCTTGAAACATACAAAGTTTATCATTGGAGTCCTTCGTAAAAGAGGCTCGGGAAAAGACTGCTTTTCTAACACCACGATGTGTGTACTGCTACTAGGTGATGTCATTTGGTCCGATAACGCGGGTGCAACATTCCAACGAAAAATTGTAAGCGTATTCGAAGGCCTTGTATGCAAAAATGTAGAAGCATGCATCGACAATATGGTCGTTAAAAGCAAGTTTTAGGAACTCCATCTCAAAGAAATGTCAGTTGTATTTGATATTCTACAGTAAACAAGTTAGCTCAATGCAACAAAATGTGTTTCTGGTGTCGGCTCCGACAAATTTCTGGGGCATATGGTAACTAGGAGGGGTATCGAGGCAAGTCCAGATTAGATTCCGGCCGTATCTTCTATTCAAAATCTCAAGAATGCGAGTTGTAGAGGCTTACATGGATGGTCGCGGTTTTTAACCGGCTCATTAGTAAGTACTCTAACAAATGTTGCGGGTTCTTCAAACTGTTTAGAAGGGATTGCGTATTTTAGTGAGATGGTGTATATGAAGTGACATTGGCTGATCTGAAGAGACATTTGCAAGAGCCTCCACTACTGAAAATTTCAAGCGCGAGAGAGACTCTATTTGTCTATCTAGCTATCTCGGGTTGCTCGGTCAGTGTTGTCTTGGTACGGGAGAAATGGAAAGGATCGCTAAATGCGCGATGGACCCGGGGCAATACGAAATCTAATTCGTCCCAAGAACGACCGTTAAAGGGAAGGGCTCGGTTTCGTGCCAGGTTTTGATTGGCTAATAAGATACTTGGGAGCTACGTGTCGACAGTGCTAAAAACCGAAGGGGCGCTGGGGCAAGCCAAGTCATCACATTACCTACCGGTGAGGTTTGTGATGAAACTGAAGTTCGATGTTGAGAATAACAAGGTAGAGTATGAGGCGCTAATTCTGGGGACCGTTACATCCAAGAATAAAGGAGCCAACTCTGGAGTTGTTTATGTCGATTCTCAATTGTTGGTTGATCAAGTTACGAGAGAATATACGTGGCCATGTCAGTAGAGATGTAAGCTTAAGTTGAGAGATGTAAAATCGTCTTAGTGAAACTCACCGAGTTTCGAGTGAGTAATTCTGCCAAGCAGAATGAAGTGGCAGATGCAATGGATACTCTAGCCTTGTCATGCACTTCTAGTTCGGGGCTCGTGCGGATAGACGCTCTGACATAGGGATGCCTGCAATTCTTACTTCGGCTTACCGGTAGAGCGAGAAGGATGAGGCAGGAGATGTTGGTCGTACGATTAGCTTCCTATCAGCGGGAGCTGATTCGGGTTAATGAAATACACGTCAAGCCTTGTCCGCTCAAAGTGGTCAATATCGTTCTACGCAAAGTGTTACGAAACACCTAGAATCTGATGGAAGGCAAGCTCAGACTGAGATGGGAGCGACCTTATTGGATTTTGGCACACTTGGGAACAATTCGTTCAAGTTAGAGTAGTTAGATGGGAGAGACATCCCCCGTACCTGGAACACCTTCAACTTGAGGCCCTGGGGAAGTATTATCTTTTTTCACATATGTATTTTCTATTCATTATTTGATTTGATGGTTGCTTCCTTTGTTTGATAATTGTGTTTGAATGTGTGTTTTGTGTGACTGTTGTGTTTGAATGTGTGCTATGTGTGATTGATGAATGTGAATTGTTGTGTTGACTTGAATTGTTTCTTGAATTTTGTGTCTTGAGAGTTCTCCATGCTCGAAGGGCAAGGAAATTTGCAGGTGCTAGAAGCGTAGGAAAAAGGCTTTGCCCGACTAATGGTATTTCTGGGTATGCTTAGGCTACACGAAAGATGAGACAAGCTTTGAGTTGGTGAGAATAATGCTTCGGCGGTCTCAAGATCCTAGTCGGCGTCTTAGATGTGTGAAGGACAGGGAGATCGGAGGCTTACCTGCTGGCGAACAGTATCGTTCAAGCAGACTCGTTTTTATGTATTGTGTAATCTTTTTGCAGGTTACTGATTAGATATTACCGGGGCATGATGGTATTTGCATGTGCGGTTGGATTCAGGATCATAGGAGCAGCTGGATGCGAGCAACAAGGACGTTGCTGGTATTACCGGGGCATGATGGTATTTTGCATGTGCGGTTGGACTCAGGATCATAGGAGCAACTTGGATATGAGCAACTGGGTGCGAGCAGAAGGACGTTTCTATGTTGCAGTGTAGCTGTGTTGCAGAGTTGTTGGATGCGGTTTTAATGGATGCAGCTTGGAAGAAGCAAGGATGGACACGTTAGAAGCAGCAGATTGGAACCAAGCGATTTGCTCCTTTCATTATTAGAATCCCCGAGTTTACGATAAATCCGGAAATTCGAGAAGCAAATTGTGGGAGCATTATTTTGTATAATACATTTATTAATTTATTAAGTGTCATATTATGTAATTAATAAGGGCAAGAGGGTCATTTAAGGAAAAGGGGATTAATTAGCTTATATTCCCTTCCCGATGATCAGTTTCTACGCATTCACATCCATCCAAAAATCCTAAATCCAATTCTCTCTCAATGATGATGTATTCATTCTTTGTTGATTCGTTTCCTTTACTATAAATTTAATATCATTCAGTTTCATACAACGACAATTTCGAAGTCTACTAAACCTAGAAGGTTGAGGAGTAACACCCTCTTGTTTGTCTTGAGCGGAAATAATGTCGTTAAGATCTCTGATTGTTGCAAAAGGAAGATTAAGGTTTTGGATTTGGTCGTTGATTTGATCCCAAAAATTAGCTTCCGTATTTTCTTTTGAGAGTACGTAGATGAAAATAACCATATAAGAAAAATTGTCATTATTAATTTTTATAATAATAATAATATAATTATTGTATACACAAGAGATATAAGTAATGTTGATAGTGTTAGTTGGAAGGAGGCAAAGACCTCGTGTTATTTACACTTGAGCCGTATAGATTCCTTTGAAGCCAAGTTTAGCCAAAAAAATATTAAGTAGAGTATTAAATTTGGTCTCAGCCTAATAGATCATATCAATATTGTGACTGTCGTTCATCATAGATATTTTAGACAAAAAATTAGGGCATTTGTGGCCCCATACAGTTCCAATGGTCTATGTCATTTAAAACAATATAAAATTTAATTATCGCCAGTGTAATGATGGATATCTTGCAGAGATGAAAACTTCCTTTAAAAAACTGTGACGCAGCTTCCTTTAAAATTAGGGCGTTTGCATATGCTTGATTCAACTGCTCATCCTTAGCTGAATTCACAGTTGCTACTTCCTTTAATGGCTTCACTTGTATAGCGAATGCTGGTGAAATCTTGAAAAGTTTAAGCTACATCAATTGTAACTTTAAAAATACATTAAATCAAAGTCCGGAAGCTGCGTTGCTCTAGGAGATTTCAAAAGTAAGATTAAACATTTAGAATTTCAAACTCGTAGTAGAACCATACGTCAAAGAGAACTCATTAAGCCTTTAAGTTAAAGGCTTAATGAGTTGAAAACTATGCATCAGTCAACCTATGCTGCACGGAAAATTTTTCAGTACCAGTTCTTGAGCCGAAGCAGGCAGACACAAAAACTCTTTTGCCATAATGGATCTCAGTCAGTAGTAATCTCCACACATGAGCCATTTAGCAAAGTCGTGAAACCTTGAAAATGATTTTCCTCCCGAATTCATTAAGGTATGACACTCTTCACAGGTCGAAAGATTGTCCATCAACCCAAATGCTAGAGCGACCTTCTCACTGTGATGCGCTGCATCATCATATTCATTCACTGCCATGTATACCTTCTTACAAAACAAGGTCTTCACATTTTCCGGCAGACTCTGGAAATCCATCATTGTTCCTAAAGAGAAACTTACAATCCTTGACATGTACACCCTTGCTCCTTCCTAACACCACCACCCTCTATTAACTCTCATACATTTTAGAGATCACAAGGTAGTTATCTGGGGAATTAGGTTCAACTTCAAACAGATCCACCATGACTACAAGCTGACAACGCCCACAAAAATGTATTGCTGTCTAGTTCTTTTCTCGTCTTAAGCATGGACTCAAATAGCTCAATTGCTCGGTCTGTATAGCCCCTCGGTTGATTTATACTAATCATTTCTTTGCAACAAAGCACTGTACAGTTCACAAACTTAGGGCTACAATACCCTCAGCACATCCTTGAAGATCAAAGCGGGTCAAATAGTTTATTTTTCTGGATGTTATATTGTGTTGGAACCAGTTTTTAGCTGACTTCCGACCAACTTTCCGGCTAGATCCGGTGGTCGGAATTGCCGGGAGAAGGGACCATTGGCTTCCTCTCCGCGAGCTCTTGAATATGGTATATTCATACGCTAAAATCGGATTCCGAGTGAATGAGAAAAGTCTGCTCAAAGTAGGTACTTGGAAGGTATCTGGGTGAGGTTTTGGGGAGTTTTTGGATGGGGTAAAGTCACACATCGAAAATAGGAGAATGGGTTTCTCACTATATAAACACCAATTCACTCCTAGTATATTAATATGATACACAATGGAGTGGACACTAACCACACGCGCGCGCGGTCCGGGGATGTGTTCGCTCTCTTCCCCTCTTAGAAACACATACGAGGTTATTCACAACTCTTGAGTTCGCCAGATCTTCGGTTTGAGTGCAGCATCCGAAGTTTCGACGCAGTTGTATCCTGGGATTCGAATCGCCGGTAACCGTCTCACTAACGGGGCGTTTTCCGAATTAAGGACAGAGATCCGCTCTTGCCTCTGCGTACTCTTAATTCACTTCGTACTCATATATTATTGCATGCTAAATTACAGTCCTACAATTTAATTCGGAAAAACTTTTACTGTAAAAGTGTGCATTAATCTCTGCTTGAGTGTGTAGAACAGGTACCGATCTCGCCGACGTTTTGTTTTAAATCTGTTTTCTTTCAGTTCTCACCCTCATATTTCCAGAAACTATTTACGTTAAAAAAAAAATTCTGAGTCTTCGTTAATCCTGAAAATAATTGTTAAACAGACAGATTTAATCATAAATTGACCTGCAATCTTTCGATTTTTTTTTTAATCGGACTCTATTGGTTTGAATCTGATTTTTGTTTCCCATTTGTCAGTCTGCCGTAAACTATTGCCAAAATATCTAATTGGTATAAAAGCTTCTACACTAGAATTGTCAAACCTATTTTTCGGCTCAATCAATCTGTATTTGACCTGTTCAGTTTTCACGTGGTCTTCAAAATCGGAAACAGACTTTCAAAAAAAATTTTATTTCGGAAATTGCTCTAACGAATTTCTGAAAATTCGTAAACACAATTTCAGATTTTCTTGGGATTTTTTAGAAATTCTGAAATTAATTATTTTTTGGATTTAATTTGGAATATTCTGTTTCGATTTTATACTATAAATCGGGAACAGAATTTTGAAGTTTCAATTTTGAAAATTCTGGTTAGATTTTTAATGTATAAATCTGGAATAGAATATAATTAATTTTCAGAATTAATTTCTTTTTCAGAATTTCGGATTTAATTTTCAAAATTTCTGTTTGGATCTTTAAAACAGAATTCTTTTAAAATTCGATTTCTGGATATTTTTTTCCGAATTCTTTTAAAACAGAATTCTTTTAAAATCGTAACAGATTTTTATATTTACGGAATTTTCGATTTCGATTTTTAAATTTCAAACCGGAAATTCAGAATTCGATTTTCAAATCGAAAAATTAAAACAGATTTCTAAAATTTAAATCGGAAATTCAGTTTTCGATATTTAATTATTTTTTTTTGGAAATTTGTAATTCAAAATTATTTTTTTGGATTTTAAATTTCGAAATTCGATTTTCAAATCGAATTTTTAAAACAGATTTTCGGAATATTTTTCGAAAATTATTTTTTAATATTTTCGGAAATACAAAAATTATTTTCGGAAATATTTAATACAACCTACTAGACCTGCTCATGGGCGGGTTTGGGATGGACGCGGGCCAGGCCAAAAAAAATATTTTGTCCATTTATACGGGCCGAGCCAAACCCGCCCATATTAAATGGGACAATTTCTATGTCCATACCCGTCCACTTTGCCATGCGGGCTGACCACGGGCTGCCCGTTTTACCCGTTTCTATAAAACGTTTTCATACTTTTATCTAAACTACAAATGAAGAAACAAAAGGCATATAAGGAAACAAACTAGAAATTTGCAAAGTCAAGAACTAGTGTTGAAAAGTGAGGTTTTTGTTGTGTTTGATAGCGAGAATCAACACAAATTATAAATGTAATCACTAATATTATTATGTTGATGATATACTTGAGACAGATCCTAATGAGTTATGATATACTTACTCTACTTATTAATATGTATGATATATTTACTCTACTGGACTATTATAGTGTAGTTTAAGTATATACATATATTTATTATAAAAAAATAATCTGGGCGGGTGGGCCTACCTGCTGGGACATTTTATGAAACCATGTCCATCCCATTTTAATATGGGCGGTCCAGGCCCGGCCCGGATGGGCCAAAATCCTTGTCCGAACCCTCCCATATTTTAGGGCGGTCTGGACGGGCCGGGCGGGCTTGCCCGGCTTTGAGCAGGTCTACAGCCTACGAATATTTTTAATATTCAGAATTAATTTCCTCAAAATTATTTAAATTAATTCGAAATTTATTTAATTTTTTCAGAAAAATAAAATAATTCAGATTTATTTTATTTTTGAATTTCTGAATTTAATTTTTAAAATTCGAATAAAATATTTGTCCTTCAATTATTTTAAGAATATTTCTTGTGCTAAAATCTTTCGTGGTGTTATTTTTTGAACAGTTTTCGAAATGACAAACACCAACGAAACCGTTTCCGCCGGTACTTCTTCTGGCTCGATGTCCGCTATGACGGATACACATGTGGATGTGTCGGCTGAGATGACACTCCCGGTAACGGGGATGGTCTACCTCCGGCAACCACTAAAACGAACATGACCACACAACAGGTGGGTCTCTCGATGCCGGCATCACTTTCAGTGGTAGCTGGGGGGGATCCGACCTTACTGGGTCTAAATCAGAATGTCCTTCCTATGGATATGTCTGATGTTCGTCTACCCCAGATCAGGGTCCCTAGCACCTAGGCTCAAGACCGGCCATTTGCGCCGGCACCCGTGCCAAACCCTCTACAACAGGGTTTCTTGCCCGACAAGTTTGATGGCAATGTGTTTAAAACATGGTTTGAGAAGATGCTGTTCTTCCTCACCGTAATGTGTATGGAGAGATTCCTGAAGGAAACTCGTCCTGTGGTGCTAGATCCCACCAATGATCTGTATGGGCTAAGTGTCCAACAAGCGTGGGACAGAGGGGATTTCCTATGCTTAGGCTACATAAAGAGCCGACTAGTTGACTCGTTATACAACGTGTACAGCAAAGTCGGATCAGCCAAAGAGCTATGGGAAGCCCTTCAGAAGAAGTACAAGCATGAGGATGTTGGCCAGAAGAAATACGTGGTCAAGAAG
Source organism: Phyllobates terribilis (assembly GCF_046119375.1). Lineage (NCBI taxonomy): Eukaryota > Metazoa > Chordata > Amphibia > Anura > Dendrobatidae > Phyllobates > Phyllobates terribilis. The sequence continues at coordinate 34,770 of NW_027367251.1, read as the reverse complement.
TTCCTGAACTACAAGATGGTAGATTCAAAGCCGCTCATGGAGCAGGTTGAGGAGCTTCAGTTGCTTATCCACGAGGTTCTAGCCGAAGGGATGAAGATATGCGAGACATTTCAAGTGTCTTGCATCATCGAGAAGCTGCCTCCAAGCTGGGAAGCTTTCAGGGCCAGGCTTACGCACAAGAAGAAGGACATGAAAGTCGAGGAACTGATTGTCAGGCTGCGGGTCGAGTCGACCAACGTCCAGTCAGCAAAGGCTTTATCTGGAGCAGGGCCTTCTCAACAGAAGGTGAACTTGGCTGAACATAACAAGAAGCGCAAGTTCCAACCCCAGAGCAGCAACAACAAGCCAACAGTGAAGAAATTCAATGGCAAATGCCACAACTGTGGTAAGATGGGGCACAAGGCTGATGTGTGTCGGAACAAGAAGACCGACAAGAAGAAGAAGTCTGAAGCTAGTCTAGTGGAAGACGATCTCGTCTGTGTGGTGTTTGAGACCAACATGGTCGGTTGCAACCCCAAGGAGTGGAACTACAACTCAGGGGTTACCAGGCACATATGCTCGGATAGGGGGATGTTCCAGACCTATCAAAACGTCACCAACCAGAAGGTGTATATGGGCAACTCATCGACATCATAGGTTGCAGGGACTGGCACGGTGATCCTGAGGATGACTTCAGGAAAAGACTTAACTCTCCAGAATGTGCTGCATGTACCAGACATCAGGAGGAACCTAGTTTCGGGCATTCTACTTAGTAGGCATGGTTTCGATATTAGTTTTAACTCTGATAAACTTGTTTTGTCCAAGAATGGGGTATTTCTTGGGAAGGGTTATGTTAAGGATGAACTGGTCAAGCTAAATGTAATTGCAGTTCCTTCCAAAAATGATGTAATCGCTTCAAGTTCAATGAATAAGAATAAATCTATTGCTTATGTCGTTGAGTCTTTTAATATTTGGCATGAACGATTGGGACATGTGAATTATAAATCCATTAGTAGATTAATAAGCATGAACATGATTCCGAAATGCAAAATAACTGAAGACAAATGTGAAGTATGCGTACAAGCGAAACTCACTAAATCACCATTTCCCCAGATCGAAAGGACAACCGAACCTCTAGGTTTAATTCACACCAATTTGTGTGACTTGAAATATATACAAACTAGAGGCGGTAAGAAATATTTTGTCACCTTCATCGATGACTGTACAAGATACTGTTATGTGTATCTATTACGCAGCAAAGATGAAGCGATAGACAAATAAGGAATACAAGTTGGAAGTTGAGAACCAGCTTAGTAAAAAGATCAAGGTGATCAGAAGTGATAGAGGAGGAGAGTATGGTGAACCTTTCAATGTGTTCTGTAGAGAACATGGAATAGTTCATCAAACTACCGCTCCCTATTCACCACAATCTAACGGGGTTGCGGAACGAAAGAACCGAACTCTGAAAGAAATGATGAACGCCATGTTGGGAGAATCTGGGTTGACCCAGAACATGTGGGGGGAAGCTCTACTAACTTCCAACTACATTCTCAACAAAATTCCACATAAAGTCACTGGTAAAACACCTTATGAGCTGTGTAAAGGCACTGTACCATCGTACAAATACCTCAAGGTGTGGGGGTGCCTGGCAAAAGTGGATGTACCACTTCCTAAAAAGGTCACAATAAGACCTAAAACCGTTGACTGTATTTTCATAGTATATGCACACAACAGTAGTGCTTATCGATTTCTGGTACATAAATCGGATATACCAGATATACATGTAAACACAGTAATGGAATCTAGAAACGCTTCTTTCTTTGAAAACGTGTTTCCGTGTAAAGATAGAAATAGTCTGAAACGAACACGTGAGGAAGGAGAAGCTAGAACTTCTGTTCCTGTAATAGAAGAAGTAGAAAATGATGAACCTAGACGAGGCAAAAGAGCCCGCAAGGAAAAATCATTTGGCGATGACTATGTCACGGCCTTTCTTGCAGAAAATGAGCCTAAGACATTCAAAGAAGCCATGTCTAATCCCGATGCTCCTTCTTGGAAGGAAGCAGTGAAAACGAGATCGACTCCATTATGCAGAACCATACATGGGAGCTCGTAGATCTACCACAAGGGAGTAAGGCACTTGGGTGCAAATGGATTTTCAAAACAAAATTAAAAACCGATGGCACAATAGAGAAGTACAAGGCTAGGCTTGTAGTGCAAGGATTTAGACAAAAAGAAGGTCTAGATTTCTTTGACACTTATTCTCCAGTTACGAGAATAACTTCTATTAGAATGTTGATAGCTATTGCAGCATTACGAAACCTAGAGATACATCAAATGGATGTAAAAACGGCATTTCTAAATGGAGATTTAGAAGAAGAAATCTACATGAAACAGCCTGAGGGTTTTGTCGCTCCTGGACAGGAACACAAAGTGTGCAAACTCGTCAAGTCACTATATGGACTTAAGCAAGCACCTAAATAGTGGCATGAGAAATTTGATCATGTAATGATGACAAATGGATTCAGCATCAATGAAAGTGATAAATGCATTTACATCAAAAACACACCTACAAGATATATCCTACTGTGTTTATATGTAGATGACATGCTCATTATGGGGAGCAACACTGCCTTGATCAAACAAACTAAGCAGATGCTCTGTGGACAGTTTGATATGAAGGACATGGGACTAGCTGACGTGATTCTAGGAATCAAGATCGTCAGAAATTCTGAAGGAATTGCCTTGTCTCAATGTCATTATGTTGAAAAGATTCTTGCACGATTCAAGAGTCATTCTGGTGGGATAGCTAAAAGTCCAGTTGACCCTCATCTTCATCTGACCAAAAACTCAGGGGATGCAGTGTCACAACTAGAGTACGCACGTGTGATTGGCAGTTTAATATACTTGACCAACTGCACACGACCAGACTTAGCACATGCTGTAAACGTACTAAGTCACTACACTAGTAACCCTGGACACAACCACTGGAAAGGTATAACTAGAGTGTTGAACTACCTAAGCTACACTAAGAGTTATAGTCTGCACTATGGGAAATACCCAGCAGTTCTAGAAGGATACAGTGATGCCAACTGGATATCAGATTCTAGGAACTCCAAATCCACAAGTGGATATGTTTTCACACTTGGTGGTGCAGCTGTGTCATGGAAATCTTCTAAACAAACGTTATTGGCCAGATCCACGATGGAGTCTGAGTTCATAGCTTTAGATAAAGCAGCAGAAGAAGCCGAATACCTTCAGAACTTCTTGGAAGATATTCCTATGTGGACCAAACCGGTGCCGGCAATACATGTACACTGTGATAGCCAATCGGCTATAGCCCGGGCACTGAACCACTTGTATAATGGTAAGTCTCGTCACATTCGACGAAGACATAAGACCATTAGACAACTACTCTCAAATGGTATAATCACGATTGATTATATTAAGTCAGTTGACAACCTAGCGGATCCATTTACTAAAGGTCTGTCAAGAGAGCAAGTTGTGAAATCATCTAAAGGAATGGGTTTAAAGCCTATGGACTAAGAGGATGCTTGATGGATACCCTACCTACATGACTAGAGATCCCAAGAAATAGGTTCAAGGGGAAAACTAAATTAAGTTTTGACTGGAAATAAGAGCACTGGGAGACAATAAGTCTCATCCCAGTTCCTATGATGATTACCAGTGCTGAGTGCGCGAGTATCAGGTTAAGCTTCGACTTTTAATGATTCCATAACCTTATTATAGGTGGGGTATGAAAGATATCCTTGATGGTCAATCACCTTGTGAGTGTGAAATGGGGTCGCTTCTAGGAGAATGCAGAAAGGCTACATTCTCCAAGTTCACTCATGATAAACCAGGCATAGTTCACGACCAAAATGAACACAATAGAGAACCTAGTTATGTGAGAGGATGAAACTGTGTGACAGTTGTTGTCTAGGCTTACATCAAAGCCCGGGTGGTTCAAAGACATCGAGTCCACTACCTGGCCGAGTAAGTCCGATAGCTGGTCACAATGGGTGGTTCAAGGCTGAAAAATGCTACCAAGCCCAGATGCAGTGATTCTTCGTTATATTCTCAAAAGTTTGTCTGACAAGTCGTCATATGGAATAGAGTCTTTCCTATTCATGTGGGGGATTGTTGGAACCAGTTTTTTAGCTGACTTCCTACAAAAGTACCACATGATTAGACACTATGTTGATAGAGGTTATATGAGGATGTGCAAAGTGCACACAGACGAGAACATTGCAGATCCTTTTAACCAAGCCCATGCCTAGGCCCAAGCGTGAGAGTCACACTCGGGCCAAAGGGCTCAAACACATTGGAGAATTGTTTTGAAATATTTGTTTTTGATAAAACTTGTTTATCGTTATTACAAACACTTATGCTTGATTCATATATATGATTTTCATATTATTATTTAATTACTTGGAATTGAATAAAGTATCCAAATAGTTTTGTAGTTAACAAATGGGTCCATCAAAACTGTTCTGGTGGATGAAGCCCCATTAAGTGAACTGAAATTACAAAATTATTAAATTGTCCGTGGTCTTAGTCATTAATTTGGATACAAATGGCTTATTTTGAGACCATATTGTGAGATTGATTGACAACACCGGGTTTCATGTGTTATAGGGACACAGAGATGTCTAATCAATTACATAGATGTGTATGGTGATACATATTGGGCAGACCGTTCTTAGGATTCTGTGGGACATTACTACAGAGTTCTAAGATTATTCATGATTAGTGAGTTCCTTAGACATGAGTACAATATAGTCTTCATTTGGCTGCTGGCATGTCTTTGACGCTGCTAAACGCTGACCGTAACAAGCAGTTATAAAAGTAGTGATTGGGATTGCCAAAAGTTGAGTGGGAGCTATAGTTTTACAAGATTGAATATGTCCTCCTATTCCGTGTATACCATGATACATTTGGAAAGGAATGGTGTCTCGGCCACTTGAAGAGTGAGAACTGTGAAAAACGCATGGCCATGCTCAGATGGATTATTAATAATCATCTGTATTGACAGTTCGATCTCAAGAGTTCAAGAAACATATTTGGCGGAAAAGATGAGTTTCATCATATAGTCAAATAAGACATTAAGTGACAACGGGAATTTTAACATTGCACACTTGTTTTAAGGACAAGTGGGAGATTGAAGGAATTGTGTCCTTTAATCAAAGGTGCAATTACTAAATATGAAGGATATTTAATGAAGATTTATATTCCAATTATTTCAGGTAGTCATAGTGCTTTCCCAAAAGCCAACTATGATTTATGGATTTTATGTTATAAAATTCATTACTATTATAATTGGGTCCTACGAGGTCACACCATAAGAGTATATGGATTGGATCAATATTTGGGAGATTATATAAAATATATAATATAAAGTTATACAAGATAACTTAGAGCTTATTAATGATAAAGAGTTATTATTAATAGAAGTATAAATTTATATGTAAATCTATATAAATATATTTAGTTAGAAGATCAAATATATCTATTGGTGGATTATATATATGGTTGATCTTTCTTTGAAAAAGACATCAGTTCATTATTTTCTACAAATCAAAAGCTCTAAAAGGTTCTCTCTAAAAGACTAGCCTTTGATTCTCCGTTCTACCAATCGGAGAAGAAGGCGATCCAGATCTTTCTACTCGGGGTGGACTAACTAGAGGAGCTTCATTTGCGGCTCTCGATCTTCTCGTTCATCCGAAAATTCACGCATCAAGAGGTATTGTTTCTTCTATACCTTAATCCAATTGATTTATGCTAGATCCTTCGTTTAGATGTTAGGAAATCATTTCCTGCAATTCCGTTTATTCGCATCTAAATCCCAACAGTGGTATCATGAGCCTCTTGCATAAATTGATTGGTTCAAACTTTTGATGTATGTTTATAATTATTTCGATTCAATTATAAATGATTTGAGTTTTAATTTGCCAAATTACCATACCAACTTTCGTTGAAATTACATTAAAAAAAGGTTTGATTTTTTTTTAAGAAAAAAAATAATTTACACCCACCCTCGATAATTATTACCGAGAGCAGGCAAAATTTGGTTGCCGAATTGCCGAATTTGGAAGACGGACACTTTGTTGAAAGACGGTGAATTTGGTTGTTTTTAATTACTGAGACCAATAATTTCATCAAAACAGGTGCTATTATTTAAAAAACTGCTTGTAATTTGTTGGTGTTCAACAGAAAAGCACCTGTTTCTTGTAATTTGTTGGAAAATGGCCAATTAAGTCATAATTTGGAAGTCATAATTTTCTTGTAGATATATTTTTTGAATAAATCAGATTTATTTGATAAATAAATAAAGAGTTTATTGTGAAATATTCTCTATCAATTTAAATAAGATTTAATTTGATAAATAAATATTTAATTATTCTATAAGATATAGAGATATCTTATTTGATTATTTTTGAATTAATATAATTAAATATTATCTAAGAATATTAGATTCTATATTTGACAAATTGATAATTAATATTAGATATTAATTTTACTCAGATTTTTATTGAATTGAAATAATGAGAAATCGTTTCTAATTCTAAATAGTTAATATGATTAATTATTTATGTTCTTTATTTGGATAAAGAGCATCTTCCACTTATATAATATAATATATGTTATTATTGTATGCATGTTTAATATTATGGTATTATTGCATGCGGTGACTAGTATGGCCCAAATTAGGATAGATAAATACGATCTGCGTATCGTTATGTTTTTCTTGTACACGATCTGCGTATCGTTATGTATTTTTTGTAATTTAATTTTATGCAAGAGTATTTTATTTCAAAATTTATGTAATACAAGAAGACGAAGATCCTATGAGGCTTGAAGGATGGTGATCCAAGATATCAAGACTTTCGAACATTAGATCTTTTAGAGGCCATACTAGGAAACCAACTTCTATTATTGCATTGTGTGAATGTCTTATAATCTCTTGCTTTGCATGTTTGTTTGTTTGTTTATGTCATTTTGTTCACTTATAGATAGACAATCATTGCATGCTTAGTCCCTTAAAAGAATATTGAGATTGCCTTTCCATGTCATAACCACGACCAAGAATTATAAGGAGTTATAATTAGTAAAAAGTTACTTACCTTGCTTACATGAGACTTGGGGAACTGCCTTAGTACGCTCGAGTTTCATCTAAAATAGGATCTTGGAATCATTTTACTCACAAGGGACAAATTAAATTGAGTAGAATGTGCAATAACTTAGTTTTATAACCTTTTATGATTTTAAGTTCTTGCATTTCAAGCATAATGTATCTGCATGTTTTCAATTTCTGTTTTGTAGTCACTATGTTTGGCGAAAACCTCAAATTCACACTACGCTCAATAGTTGAGAAAAACAGGCTAAACGACGCCAACTTCCTCGATTGGGAAAGGCAACTGAGAATTGTTCTCAGGCCTGAGCAACAAGAGGATGTCTTAAGCACACCCATTCCTGAATTGTCTGACACCTCATCTGATGAGGAAAAGGCCAATTACAAGAACATCTGCGAAAGGTCAAGAGGTGTAACTTGCCTCATGCTTGCAGCTATGGAGCTTGGTCTTCAACAGAGGTTTGAAGATCAGGATGCATTCACAATAATGAAAAATCTTAGAGATCTTTTCAAAGAGCAAGCAAGGGTTGAGAGGTATGAAACCCTCAAGGCTATATTGCAGAGCAAGCTAGACAAGGGGAAATCAGTTGGACCACATGTTTTTCAGGCAGAATGATGAGCCTGCTACCTATAAACAAGCTATGGCGGACACCAGCTCCGAAAAAAGGCTTGCATCCATGAAATCTGAAATGGACTCCATGTCTGAAAATCATAGGCATGTTTGACAGGATGGCCAGACTTCGTAACCCTTACAACATTGAGATGGCAACAGATATAATCTTGCATTCCCTTCATGATGGGTTTGCCAACTTCAGGCAGATGTATCATATGGGAGCCATGGGGTAAGACTCTCAATGAGCTACATGCTATGCTCAAAACCGCAGAGCAAATGTCTTGGTTGGCCTAAGAAAGATGTTCTCATGGTCAATAAAGGAAAAGGGTTCAAGAAAGGTCCACAACAGAAGCATCAATACCAAGGGAAGGGCAAGAAAGTTGCTCAACCCAAAGTACCCGCACCAAAAGTAAGGGTAGCTGCTGAGCATGAATGCTTCTACTGTAAGGGTAAGGGGCATTGGAAGAGAAATTGCCCCAAGTATCTGGAAGATAAGAAGAATGGTGTATCTTCTTCAGGTATATACGTTATTGAAATATTATAAACTAGCTCCAATTATTGGGTATTAGATACCGGTTGTGGTTCTCACATTGTTTCGAATGTGTAGGGACTGCGAAATAGGAGATGGTTGCAGAGAGGAGAGATAGATTTCCGCGTCGAAAATGGAGCAGCAGTTGCTGCAATTGAAACCGGAGATTATAGTCTACCTCTACATTCTGGATTAGTTTTAGAACTTAATAATTGTTATTTTGTTCCTTCAATTTCTAGAAATTTGATTTCATTTTCAGCTTTGCGCCATGAAGGCTATGAACTTATTATTGTTGATAATGGTTTTGACATTTATAAGAATGATATTTTCTACGTTCATGACATTGAGAATAGTACTAGACTATACATATTAGAGCTCAAATCTGAAGTATATAACGTTGTTACAAAAGGCAAAAGTTGAATAATATAAGTGAAGCCAACCTATGGCATTGTCGCTTGGGTCACATTAGCATCAAACGCATGAAAGAACTCCAACGTGTTGGTCGTCTAAAATCATTTGATTGTGAATCTTTTGAAACATGTGAATCATGCCTAATGGGAAAGATGACAAGGTCACCTTTCACTGGTACAAGTGAAAGGACAACTGAGCTACTGACTCTCATACATACTGATGTTTGTGGACCTATGAGCACAGAAGTTAGGAGAGGCTATCGATACTTCATTACATTTACTGATGACTTTAGTAGATATGGGTATATCTATCTAATGAAACATAAATCTGAATCTTTTGAAAAATTCAAAGAATTTCAAAATGAAGTTGAAACACAAACTGGCAAGAAGATAAAGAAACTTTGATCAGATCGATGGGGTGAATATTTGAGCCAAGAATTCGACCATCATTTGAGGAGTTGTGGCATAATAACACAACTCACTCCACCAGGTACACCACAACTGAATGGTGTGTCTGAAAGGAGAAACAGGACATTGTTAGACATGGTCCGATCCATGATGAGTTTTGCTGATCTTCCGACATCCTTCTGGGGTTATGCCCTCACTACTGCTGCGTTCACACTAAACATGACTCCGTCATGATCAGTTGACAAGACACCACATGAGATATGGTTTGGGAAGCCCCCCAGCTTGTCATTTCTGAAAGTCTGGGGATGCGAGACTTAGGTAAAGCATTTACTATCTGATAAGCTCGCACCTAAATCAGACAAATGCTTTTTTATAGGTTACCCCAAGGAAACGAGGGGTTATTATTTCTACAATACCATTGAGAACAAGTGTTTGTTGCTCGGGATGGTGCCTTTTTGGAAAAGGATTTCTTTTCCAGAAGTCAAGTGGGAGAAATGTCCAGCTTGATGAGATTCAAGCTGAGCAACAAACTCTACAGCAAGAGAACATAGAAGATGTCATAGAGGAACTGATTTTGGAATATTACCTTCTGAAGGTGAAACTATCCAAAATCAAGATGTAATTCCTCAAGCAGATGAAGCAACTGAGGTACCACATACTGATGTGGTCAATCCTCCTGCTGAAGTCTCTCCAGCTGTAGGACCACTTTGGAGATCAGACAGGCTAAGGAGGCGACCTAGACGACATGAGGATTTCGTCCCGACTGCTAACATTGATATTCTATTTTTAGAGAATGATGAGCCTGCTACCTATAAACAAGCTATGGCGGACACCAGCTTCGAAAAATGGCTTGCAACCATGAAATCTGAAATGGACTCCATGTCTGAAAATCAAGTATGGGACTTGATAGATTTTCCTGATGGGGTGAAACCCATTGGATACAAATGGGTCTTTAAGATTAAGACAGACAAGGATGGAAATGTTTTTGTTTATAAGGCAAGATTAGTTGCCAAAAGATTTAGACAAGTTCATGGTATTGACTATGATGAAACATTCTCACCGGTCGTAATGATCAGGTCCATTAGGATAATCCTAGCTATTGCCGCTTATTATGACTATAAGATATGGCAAATGGATGTCAAAACTGCTTTTCTAAATGGAAATTTAGAAGAGAATGTATACATGATGCAACCAGAAGGTTTTGAGGATCCTAAGAATCCTAGGAAAGTATGCAAGCTTAAGAAGTCTATCTATGGGCTTAAGCAAGCATCTAGGAGTTGGAACCTTCGTTTTGATGAAGTAGTCAAAAAGTTTGATTTCATCAGATGCGAAGAAGAGCCCTGTGTTTACAAGAAGTTTAGTGGGAGCAAAGTGGTATTCCTAGTTCTATATGTGGATGACATATTACTCACTGGAAATGATATTCCTATGCTGGAGACAGTTAAGGAATGGCATAAGAAGAACTTTTCAATGAAAGATCTAGGAGAGGCAGAGTACATATTAGGTATAAATATCTATAGAGATAGATCTAGGAGACTTATTGGTCTAAGTCAAGGAACTTATATAGATAAAATCCTTGCTAGATTCAATATGATGAATTCCAAGAAAGGATTTCTTCCTATGCAACATGGTTTACATCTCAGCAAAAGCCAGTGTCCTAAAATACTTGGTGAAACTGAGAGAATGAGTAAGATTCCTTATGCTTCAGCCATAGGATCTATCATGTACGCTATGACATGTACTCGCCCAGATGTTGCGCACGCTTTGAGTATGTGCAGCAGATACCAATCAAGCCCTGGAGAGGCACATTGTGTGCGGCCAAACACATTCTAAAGTACTTAAGAAAGACTAAGAATGACGTGTTGGTGTATGGAGGTGATGACGAGTTAATCGTCAAGGGCTATACTGATGCGAGTATCCAGACATGTCCTACAAAAGTACCACATGATTAGACACTATGTTGATAGAGGTTATATGAGGATGTGCAAAGTGCACACAGACGAGAACATTGCAGATCCTTTTAACCAAGCCCATGCCTAGGCCCAAGCGTGAGAGTCACACTCGGGCCAAAGGGCTCAAACACATTGGAGAATTGTTTTGAAATATTTGTTTTTGATAAAACTTGTTTATTGTTATTACAAACACTTATGCTTGATTCATATATATGATTTTCATATTATTATTTATTTACTTGGAGTTGAATAAAGTATCCAAATAGTTTTGTAGTTAACAAATGGGTCCATCAAAACTGTTCTGGTGGATGAAGCCCCATTAAGTGAACTGAAATTACAAAATTATTAAATTGTCCGTGGTCTTAGTCATTAATTTGGATACAAATGGCTTATTTTGAGACCATATTGTGAGATTGATTGACAACACCGGGTTTCATGTGTTGTAGGGACACAGAGATGTCTAATCAATTACATAGATGTGTATGGTGATACATATTGGGCAGACCGTTCTTAGGATTCTGTGGGACATTACTACAAAGTTCTAAGATTATTCATGATTAGTGAGTTCCTTAGACATGAGTACGATATAGCCTTCATTTGGCTGCTAGTATGTCTTTGACGCTGCTAAACGCTGACCGTAACAAGAAGTTATAAAAGTAGTGATTGGGTTTGCCAAAAGTTGAGTGGGAGCTATAGTTGTACAAGATTGAATATGTCCTCCTATTCCGTGTATACCATGATACATTTGGAAAGGAATGGTGTCTCGGCCACTTGAAGAGTGAGAACTGTGAAAAACGCATGGCCATGCTCAGATGGATTATTAATAATCATCTGTATTGACAGTTCGATCTCAAGAGTTCAAGAAACATATTTGGCGGAAAAGATGAGTTTCATCATATAGTCAAATAAGACATTAAGTGACAAAGGAATTTTAACATTGCACACTTGTTTTAAGGACAAGTGGGAGATTGAAGGAATTGTGTCCTTTAATCAAAGGTGCAATTACTAAATATGAAATAGGATATTTAATGAAGATTTATAATCCGATTATTTTAGGTAGTCATAGTGCTTTGCTAGAAGCCAACTATGATTTATGGATTTTATGTTATAAAATTCATTGCTATTATAATTGGGTCCTACGAGGTCACACCATAAGAGTATATGGACTGGATCAATATTTGGGAGATTATATAAAATATATAATATAAAGTTATACAAGATATAACTTAGAGCTTATTAATGATAAAGAGTTATTATTAATAGAAGTATAAATTTATATGTAAATCTATATAGATATATTTAATTAGAAGATCAAATATATCTATTGGTGGATTATATATATGGTTGATCTTTCTTTGAGAAAGACATCAGTTCATTATTTTCTACAAATCAAAAGCTATAAAAGGTTCTCTCTAAAAGACTAGCCTTTGATTCTCCGTTCTACCAATCGGAGAAGAAGGCAATCCAGATCTTTCTACTCGGGGTGGACTAACTAGAGGAGCTTCATTTGCGGCTCTCGATCTTCTCGTTCATCCGAAAATTCACGCATCAAGAGGTATTGTTTCTTCTATACCTTAATCCAATTGATTTATGCTAGATCCTTCGTTTAGATGTTAGGAAATCGTTTCCTGCAATTCCGCTTATTCGCATCTAAATCCCAACAATATGAAGTTAAGACGTTGATGGTTCCCTTGACTGTAGGATCAATTAATTCAGCCTGAAAATAATATATACAAAGAAATTAAGGATGTTTATGCAAAAGTCAAAAGTTTGTAATTTGTCAAATTATGGCAAGATTAAACCTGTGGATCTTTGCAGTCAAGGTAGCAAGGAGATGCTGTGTGGAAAACAGCAATGCACCCGTGAATGGCGGAATCTTGAGGAGATCAGCTTCGAACAACTGTAGCCTTTCCTTAGCTCCATCCAGTGCAAGTAAGTGCTTGGTTTTATTTTCATCATCTATACAAAGTGCAACATTCCAAGAGTTAATTAAGATAAGGAGAAACCAACATATAAAAAGATGGATAGATGAGTAACTAGGTTGCGGACAGTGGCTCTGACGGTATAGCCACGATCAAGTAAGTGCTTGACGAGCCAAGAGGCGATGTAGCCTGAGCCTCCTGTTACACACACCGATTTGCCGTCTCCGGATGCCATTGATATAACTTAATTTGCTAAATATTCCTTATTCTTATGTTGGTAAGTGTACACAAATAAGAGTAGGACCGACATATAGAGGTAGCTATACGTGGTCTAGAATTTTCAGATGGATTTTGTTGACTCTTGTGAAAATAAAAACAAACAAAAGATAATTTACTTTATTGATGCTCAGATATCTCGTCGAGACAACACTTATTCGTCGAGAGGCTGAAGATCTACTTTTGCTCTCCTTAATTAAGGGTGAACTTGATTAAGGATGTCAAGAGTCTCAAATGGATCGTCGATCGCCTATGGTCCCTCCTCGCAGCCTGCACGACTGAACCCAGATGGGATCTTCCTCTGGATTTGGCTCTCCGACGCTCAAGTAAGTCGAAGCTCAAATGATGGATAATATTGTTTAGGGGGAGAGAGAGAATAAGACAAAATAAGACTTTATCTCTGTATATTTTGGTAGAGTTTCAGTACGCTAAAAAGTTTTCTCCCGTACTCCTGATTTGTCACTATTTATAGGGGAGCAAGTTTACTCCTTTTTTGGGCCTTATTCTTTCTTAAGAAAAAATGAAGTTTATTGACGCAAAAAATCAGGCCCACGAAATCCGCCCCAACATCCAGCCCCTCAGGTCCCTCGAATGATCAACGCTCTAGGATCATGTGCCTTTGTTGGTCAAGGCGATTTTCTCGGGTCTGAGGAATGTCCTTGCGACCCTCTTCGACGAGAGTTTTTTTTAAAAAAATTACTTACACGTGGCTGCGTCTCGGAAGGTTCTCTTGCTCGAAGGTCGCTCCCTGGGGAGGGGGGGGTGGGTGGTTATTCTCCTCCTTGAGGCTCGTGTCATTCATCCTCATCTCCCGGCCTTCTCCTCCTCGAGAGCATATTCCCATGAAAACTCGCTCTCTCGCGCGCGCCATTTTTGAATTCTTTTTAATGTAAACCGTCTTCGGGCGGGCTTTTTTACTGCTTGCTTGCCACGTGTCACGCCATGAACTTCCGACGCTTCGTCTTCCTTTTCTCTATAAAAGGAGCTTTTCTTCGTTACTTTTTATTTTTGACCGCTCTCCTTTCCACTTACTCTTTCTCAGGAACGACTCACTTTCTTTCTCCGGCATAGTTTCCTTCAACTGTTGCCTTTCTCCGGTGCCTGTGTCCAGCCAACTAGTTCTGATCATCTTCTCCGATAGCTTTCTCCGACTCTTCCATGGCAGGTTAGTCTCTTCCTTCCTCTGCTTGACTTCTTTCATTTATTTCTCCGTTTCTTTGGAGCTCATTTGTTGAGTTTTCTTTCCCCTTGTCTCCACCTTTTAAGTTCTTTCTTGGTTGTTTAGGATATGGGATACATCGATTATGTGGTCGCCGTCGTCGGAAAAACTCCGCCGGCAGTGTGTGGCATCGCTTGCATGTTTTGCTCTTTCAAAGTTATTAATGGCGGAGACAAACATTCTCCGCCATTAATACCCTTTCGCTGGCACCACTTGCTCGAGTTCTCTCAAAGTTATTAATGTCAGAGACAAACATTCTCCGCCATTAATCCCCTTTCATTCCCTTTTCGAGAGTGCGGGATTCGAAACGTCATCTGGGAAAACGTGATTTACTAATCAGATCATGTCACTCACCTGTCTAATCATTAATAAATGTTCTCACGCGGCTCTAGTCATACGCTTACCTTTATGCCCCTTCTCCTTTCAGAATTCTCTTCATCTTCATCCTTTTTTTTATTATTTATATTTTATTTATTTTTTCTGGTTTTTCGGGTGCTTCGCGAAGGTTCCCCATTCTCGTCAGTCTTCTCTATCGACGAGATTTCTTTCTTTCTCTTTGCGAGGCCGTTTATACCCTGAAAACTAATTCCTCTTTTACTTTTGCAATGAGTAGTACGTATACGGTACGGGACTTGGAAGTGAGCATCGAGGACTCGAGCTCCTCCTCGACAACCTCCTCGTCGACCATTTTCCGGCTAGTGCCAACTGGGGGTGGGCGTGTGTAGGCAGTTCGAGGACAAAGCGGGACCGAGCACACAAGTGACTGTCTCGAGGCCTCAGACAATTATTTATGATACTTTTCTCCCATCCCCCAAGACCGTTCGATACACGCCCGTTGAGGTCCCGTCAGTGGTAGAAGCCCAAGCTCCTCATGTGCTGATTTTAGATGGCCGAATTGCTCCGGTCCCATGCACACTCCCACGATATAATATGAAGCTTTCGACTTCCACTGTTAAAACTCTTCACTTAGCCGATTATTCTGTGGAGTTCCCTTCCCTAAGGGGACGGTTCTTACTTTACCGGTCTCGAACGGGCGACTACTCGACAATTATGGACCGTACTTTCCCATCATCCGTCATGCTCTTCCATCGGGCTTCTGGATCTCGATACCTAAATTCATGAGGGAGATCCTCGACGAGGAGAGGTTAAATCCGGAACAAATCCACCCCAACTTCTAGATGCATGCAACGGTGTTCCAGCTCAGGTGCCAAGAGATCGGATACACTCTGTCTCCACATCTATTCCAGGCTCTATACAAGTCCTACTCCTATGCCTGAGGCCTTATCACTTATTTATGTCAGTACAATACCCAATATAAGATACCTGGTAATGAGACAGGGTGGCTTCGTCGATGGATCCTGGTGAATCCCCCCATGGAGCTCCGTGTGAATCATACTATTCGAGTATCCTCATGTCGTGAGTGGATTTCTTTATATACGGACGAGTAGCTGGTGAAGACCAGGAATGACTTTTGTTCTTTCCAAAAGTCGAGCTCGAATAATTTCAACAATATTGTGACGCTCGATTTTCTTTCCCAACACGGGCTTAGCCTACTTCCCCCTCCTCGTCGTAGGGATTTAGAACCTTTCCCCAGATTTTTTTTATGCGTTATATATGTTATGTTATGCTTGACTTGTTCTTTGTGTCTCTTTGAACAGAAAAATCTTTTAAATTTTTGAATCTCGAGGATGATGAGGACCATAAGGTCCCGCCCCATCAGGCACCACCGAACGTAGTGATCCCTATCCCAAGCTTGACGACGCAAGGTTCTGCGGATCCTCCACTTGTGCTTCCGACCACTGCGATCCTTGATGAGGATTCGATCCGATTGTCCGATCAGATCAAGCGCAAGAAGACCAGCTCATCCAAAACATCTTCCCGATCCGAACAAAAAGAGGAAGACGGAGAAAGAGGTTGTAGGGAAAGAGGTCTTGACTTTAGCCCCGGGGAACTCCGAGTCTGCGAGCATAATGGTGGGCACCTCGAGAATGATCTCTGGTGGTTTTCTGCTGACTTCCCACCTTGCTCGGCAAACAATGAGTCGAGCGGTGCCGGTGCCGGTGCCGAGCCCTCCACCCCTTATTGCGAGGATGGCAAGAGACGACTCTGTTGATGGGGTTCAACTACTAGAGGGGGTAAGTTTAGTTTGATATTTATTATGGGTTGACATTTAACTTAGTTTGCTTCTTATCTTTGCCTTTGTTTTTTCAAGCCGTTCATTTATGCATGGCCACCACATTGAAGTTTGAGAGTGGTACGATGAAAGCTACCGCCGAGCTGTCGAGGAGTTATGAAGAGCTGAGTGGGACGGTTAAGGCGTTGCAAACTCAATTCAACAAGCTCCAGAGTAACGCCGAGAAGGAGAAAAAAGGAGATGCATGAGACAGTCAATGAGAAGAACATGGAAATAATGTTGTTGATCGCCGAACTGACTTGGAAGAGTGAGGAGATAGTTAAGGAGCGGTTTGACCGCGAGGCCTTGGCTGCCGACCGCGAGGCCTTGGCCATCGAGCTCCAAACTCTAAAAGAAAACCAGGCAGCAGAAATCGAACAAGCCCGTCAGGAGGCAATCAATGATTAGGCATGTGGTCATCGTGAGGCCTCGCACATGCGCTTCCTTTCTCAGTATCAAGTACATGTCTTTTGTGAGGCGGCTAAGCTTCAGGTGGCCGAGCAGAGCTTGCCTAATTTCCAAATCGACGGGACAAGGTTGTACGATTACTCCCTTGTGCCCTCCGAGTATATTTCTGCTCCCCTTGGTGCCTATGTCATGGACAACGAGAAGACGCTTGAGGCTTGGTCGGTGACCCGCATTCCCTTGGAGAGAAAAATCACCCCTGGTCGTGAGCGTGAAGTAAGGAGTGGTCCTGTTGTTTTCTTGAGGGCGAAGCGAGCTGGTAAGGCTGCTCAAAAGGCTGTCTAGGGCCCCTCGACAAATGCTGTAGAGGCCGCCAAGACAGATGCTCCTCCTCCTTCCAATCTTCCCCAAACGTCGACTGCCACTTAGTTTTTTTCCTTTTTTTTATGTTTTGTGGACAATGACATTTTTTTGGGTAGCCCCGAGGGGCTTTTATTATAACATTTGTGATTGTTTTTCTATACTTAACCGTTATTACTTTTGAATGCTTTACTTGTTTTATATTTCATTCCTCTTGCAACCATTCCTTACTACCCCTTGTCTTTTCGATCATGATACATCTAATCATATGTGAGAAAAGGTACAAATAAGTGGGTTGCGAGGGATACATCTCGTTGATAGGAAGTATGTATAACACCATCCATAAACATGAGTCGTAACAACTTAGAATAGTCAACCTTACATAAATATAGGAAGAGTTAAAAGAACGCAATAGGGAACTTGTAAGAGACAAGTATGCTTCAGTTCTCTATGTTTTGCTCCATATTAATTTGGCTCGAGGTATTCTGTTTCATAGTATTGTGCTTACGTGCGTGTTGTTATGATCTAGTTATCGTTGAAGAACCCTGCATAGACATTCCTGACTCTCAATACGAGTAAGGCATATTTTTTTTATTCTGATTGAAATCTTATACTTAACGAAGCTCTATCACCTCTTACCCATGGGGTATGTCGAGTTGGTATCTTGTTATAAATAGTGGAGAGGGTTTCCCTGTTACAAAGTGTTTCATTGTTATTGGTGTTATTGCGATAAATTCGTCCATTGTTATAGCATGCATTTTAACATACCCTTATTGCGATAAATTTAATTTTTCATTGGTGATCGTAGAACGAAGAATTGTCTCGAGTCTCTTAGGATTGTTACCTTGTTGTTGGCGATTGATTATTGTCCCTGTAACTGGGAGGGTGTTGTTGCTCGCGACTTGCTCAACACATGTGGCACTCGATGATACAATCCAAGCTATTTTGTTGCTCGTGGTTGGCTCGAGGCATCTCGCTCTTGATGGTACATCCCAAGCTGATCTGGTTGCTCTTGATTGTCTCGAGGCGTTCAACATTCGATGACACAACCCAAGCTGATTTGGTTGCTCTTGACATGCTCGAGGCGTTCAACTCTCGATGATACTGCCCAGGTAATTTGGTTGATCTTGACTAGCTCGAGGCATTCAGCACTCGATGACACAGTCTAAGCCGATTTGGTTGCTCTTGACAGGATCGAGGCGTTCAACCCTCAATGACACAATCCAAGCTAATTTGGTTGGTCTTGATAGGCTCGAGGCGTTCAGCGGTCGATGTTATTGCCCAAGCTGATTTGGTTGCTCTTGACTGGCTTGAGGCATTCAACCCTCGATGACACAACCCAAGCTAATTTGGTTTCTCTTGACAGGCTCGAGGCGTTCAACGCTCGATGATATTGTCCAAGCTGATTTGGTTTGCACTGTGATACACGTAGTTATGGGTTAGGCTCTTGTTAATTTTTAGGGGCCTATATAATTGCGTAAGTATGATAGCCGTACCTTGTTTGGCCGAGTGAGGATGGCTCTCTCACTTGTACCATTTTATTCGGTGTTAAAGGCTTCGTCGAGCCTTGACGTGGTGCCTCACCTTATGTGAGGCGTGGCAGAGTTATGTAAGATATTTACGGAGCCGCATCACGTTCCATGAGTTCGTGATGCGGTTCCTAGCACAATCTTTCATCTTGTAAGCACCCAGGGCTATTTCGGCCTCGACGATGTAAGGCCATTCCCAGTTTGGGTCTAGCTTTTCCCCTTTTTTTTCCTCATTACTAAGTCTCCCTTTATGAAGCCCCAAGGTTTGATCTTCTTGTTGTAGTATTTCGCGATGGCAGCCTTGTGATTTGCTGGTCTGATGGTGACCATTTCATGAGCCTCTTCTCCGAGCTGTAATTCTTGTGTCATTTTCTCCCTGTTATCTTCTTCGTTGTATTGCAGGATTCTGTCTGTTGGAAAGAGGTGTTCAAATGGGACTACAGCCTCGGCGCCATAAGAAAGGGCGAATGGTGTTTTCCCTGTTTCTTTCTTAACGGTGGTCTGGTTTTCCCACAACACGAGTGGTAACTGCTCGGCCCATAGGCCTCTCGCACCATCGAGTAACTTCTTGAGGTTCGTTACTATGCTTTTGTTCGCGGCCTCGACCAGGCTGTTGCAATGAGGATGTGCCACGGATGCAAACTTCAACCTGATTCACAAGTCTTTACACCAATCAACGAGCTTTGGTGTATTAAATTATGGGCCTCTTTCGGTGACTATGTCATGGGGTAGTCCGTATCGGCATATGATGTTTTACCATAGGAACTTCTGTACAACTTGGACGTTCGTTCTGGCGAAGGGTATTGCCTCGATCCATTTTGTGAAATAGTCGATTGCTACAATAATGAACTCCAACTGTCCTGGTGCGTTTAGCGAGAAAGGACCTAATAGGTCTAATCCCCACATCGTTAATGGGCAAGGGCCTGTCATAATCTTCATCTCTACACCAGGTTGGTGACATGCTGGTGCATGAGCTTGACAAGCTTTGCATGATCGTGCAATAATTACGGCATCCTCGTGCGTTGAGAGAAAAAAATGGCCATGTGTGATGGATTTAAAAACTAAGGACCTCCAACCGACATGAGTGTTGCATAACCCAGCATGGAGCTCGACGAGCATCTTCTGACCCTCCTCTCTTGATAAGCATCTCAGCTTGTGTGTCATTATGCCTTTTTTGTACAATTCTCCTTGGCATGTGAAAATCTTGCAGCTTTCGCCTATAGCTTCTTTGGTTCGCGAGAATCTTCTAGGAGTTTGTCCTGCGACATGTACTATAGTATTGGAGTTCTTCAGTCGTCCACTGGGTTGTTGATTGACATCATTTCAAGTTGTTCAGATATTGATTTTGTGCTAGTAGAGCAGTACCAGATCGGTCTTGCCTTTTTTTTGTTTGGCGTCGACCAGCTGTGCTCGAGAGGCAAGCTTTGCGAGTACGCCAGCCTGCTCCTTCTCGTTCCCCAGGATGGCAGTTATGAGGAAGTGTTTGAACATGTTCTGTACCCTTTCAACACAAGCTTTTTACCGAGGTAAGGTTCATGTTTGCGTTTCATATACTCCTTCAAGTTGTTGGACAATCACCTCAGAATCATAAAAAAAAACTCAATCTCTTCGACTTGCTCTTCGAGGGCTATTTCAAGCCCAATGATTAGTGCTTCATATTCGTCTTTGTTGTTAGTGGCGCTACAGTCGAGCGTTACTGCATGGTCATACATATCTTCTTCGGGCGAGAACAATGCTATCCCTGCACCAGACCCTTCGTTGTTTACTGCGGCTTCGATGTACAATCTCCATGGTCTATTTGCAAAGCATGGTGAATCCCCGAGCTCTGGGAAGCTTGTTTCAAGAATAAAATGGGTCAGCGCCTGGGCCTTTATGGTCTAGAGAGGGTGGTAAGCGATTTCAAACTCCGACTACTCGACAAGCCACTTGGTCATCCTCCTAGATAGTGTGGGGCGATGCAGGATTGCTCAAAGAGGAAGGTCGGTTAACACTTGAATGGTGTGTGAATGGAAGTACGGCCTGAACCTTCATGCTGCCACAACTAGAGTGAATATCGACTTCTCGACGGATGAGTATCGACCTTCCGTTGGCGACAGTGCCTTGCTAACAAAGTATACAAGTTTCTGCTGTTCACGAATGAGGACTGCACTTGTTGTTCTAGAATTTGATGCGAGATACAACTGTAACACTTCGCCCTGGGTGGGTGACGATAGAGTTGGAAAGTTTGCTAAGTGTTCTTTGAGGCTACTGAAAGTTGCCTCACAATCAGGTGTCCATATGAACTGCTTCGGCTTCTTTAGGATCCAAAAGAAGGGTAGGTTGTGGTCGGCAAGCTTTGCAAAAAAATTCCCTAAGTAGTTAACCGACCCCATGAATCGTTGTACTTCATTCGTCGTTCTCAGGGCCTTCATGTATAAGACGGCCCGGACCTTGAAAGGGTTTACCTGAATGCCTCATGAGCTGATCTGAAAAATCCAAGAACTTTCCTTCGGTGACCCCGAACACGCACTTCTCCGGATTAAGACTCATTCCATATCATCGCAGAGTATCAAACACTTCGCGCAAGTCCCTTGGGTGATCGGCTTGGTCCCTGCTCTTCACTACTATATCATCGACATAAGCCTCGACCATTTTGCCAATCTACTCATGGAAAATTTTGTCCACTAGCCTCTGGAAAATTTCCCAAGCGTTCTTGAGCCCAAACGGCATAACTCTGTAGCAGAAGGTGCCTTTATCTGTGATGAATGCGGTGTGACCCGCATCGGCTGGATTCATCATTACCTGGTTATACCCCGAGTAAGCATTGAGGAAGTTTAAAGCCTCGTGACCTTCTGTAGAGTCGACGAGTTGATCAATGGATGGGAGAGGATAGCTATCTGTTGGGCATGCCTTGTTTAGATTTGCGAAGTCGACACACATGCGCAATTTGCCCGTGTCTTTCTTTGCTACCATGAAAACATTATCGAGCTGGGTTGGGTACTGTATGGGCTTACAAAACCTGCCTTGAGTAATTTAGCGAGTTTCATTGTCGCGGCCTTGTTCTTTGGACCTGCCTGCTTCATCTTCTTTTGCCTTTGAGGTACCAATCGCTGGTCAATATTAAGAGAATGGTTCATTATATTGTGTGGAATGCCTTTGAAATCTTTTGGGGTCCATGCAAAAATGTCTAGCGAGGATCCCAACATGGTCTCGATCTCTGTCATGACCTCCGGAAGGAGCCCTTGGCCAATGTATAAGCTCTTGCCGTCCTCGCCGAACCGAGAGATAACGTGTTTTTCGACCTCGACAGAGGTCAGGGATGCGTCTTCACCCGAGCTCGATCTGGAGGCCTCTCGCGGTCTAAGTCTGCCATGTCCTCTATACGAAGTGACATCAATAGGTAAAGCTTATTTGCGTGCACCATCTTTTTATCATATCGCTCTGTTTGTATATAACATGTTTCACTTTCTTCTTGGTTACCTCGAGCAACGCAGGGCCGCTCTGGGTTGGGAATTTGAGGCAAAAATGACTGATCGATACCATGTCCTTGAATCGAATCAGTGAGTCTCTACCCAGGATTGCGTTGTAGGATGATGCTAGTGGGATGACAAGGAAATCGATTGCACAGCTTTGCCGAGGTCCATCTTCATCACCCAATATGATATCAATTGTCTCCACCCCGAGCACTTTTACTGAGCTTCTGGAATCCGACGAGGTTATATTTCGTTGGTCGTAGTCTGGATGGTTCAAGATCGAGCTTCTGATAAGCATCCTAGTAGATTATATTTGCCGAGCTACCCGTGTCCACCATCATACTCTTAACAATCTTAGTCCCTAATTGGATATGGAGTGTGTCTGCCCTCTTGTTTTCCCACTAGACCACATCTATGTCCGAGAACCCCAACTGGTATGGGTTACGAGTGGACTTGGATATCAACATCATTGGTGTTCCGGGGGATAGTGGTGCGTTAGAGGCTCCCCTCTATTCTCGTCTACTTGGTAGTCATGGCTCATGACTTCCTTTTATCGTCCCCACAAAGCCGTCCGGTTGAGGAAAATTGGGTTGTTGTGGGACAGGCGTAGGTGGTGATTGGTCGTTTGACCTTGTGCTCGTGAAGCCGGCATGATTATCTTATCCTCTTCCTCGGCCTCATAATAAATGCTTCGGCACTCAGTGATATTGTGATTGTTGTTGCGGTGTCTAGTGCACCAAACTCCTTGAACCTGGGGCATCGGTGATCTGCCTCGGCCTCTATTTCCATGCACATCAACCATCATGTTGTGCATCGAGAATTGTGTCTGGCTCTGATTTCCTTGTGTCTGGAGGGTTGGGGCCCTCTAGGATTGTTCAGGTTGTTTCTTGGGTCCCCACGACATATTTCCCCTGTGACTTTCTTGCTTCCTCAAGACTTCCTGGCCCTGGTTCCGCTCTGTATTCTTGTCCAATTCTATTTGTCCGTAGGATTATTTAACATTTGATCATAATTGAGGTACTTGTGTTTTCTGCCCATCCTGTCTTTGGAATCCGAGTCATCTAGCAATCCTCCGAAAAACGCCTGCCTTTCACCTTGCTCGGCAAAATCATGCGCCTCGAGCGCTATTGCCGTGAACCTCTTGACGTAGGATTCCAGAGTCTCGCTCATCTTTTTCTTTACCCCTTGAGTTTGTAACATCGTCACCTTACGCTTCTCAGAGGCGCTGAAGTGGGTTACGAAGCGCTCCTCTAAGTCTTCGGAGTTCTGAATTGTTCGCTTAGGCAGTGAGAGCATCCACGAGAGAGCGTTTCCCGACAACGTGTTTGGAAAACATTTACACATAGTAGCGTCGTCTGTGTTGCATGCTAGTATGGCATAGCGGTACCGGTTGATATGATCTCGAGGGTCCTCGGTGCCTGTATAATCCTTCGAGGTTGGGTACTTGAAATCTCCGTGCATCGGAGTATTGCCTACGTGGCCAGCGAAGATAGTATCCCCTCTCGAGTTCGACCCCGCACTAAATTGGTGGCCTAGGAAAGGATTGGGTTGGGCGGCAAAAAGTCTGCTCGGTCGAGGTCCCATAAACTGATCGTGGCTAGGGTACTCGGGCATGAGATTGGCGTAAGGGTTGTAGTGGGGGTCGTGGAATTAAGGTGGAGGGTTCTGTGGCACATAGGTCTCATTGAATCTTGAGGGCAGAAATTGTGGCTCGTAAGAGGGTGCGTTTTCTCGTAGAGGGGCTTGTGGGGCTCATAAGCCCTCTGATACTGACCATTCGGGTACCGAGGTGGTGCAGAATGGTGTTCCGGGCCATGTGGAAGAGCGTTTAGTCGAGGTTGGTTCTCCATGCACGCGATCTCTCTTTCTTGTAGGAGCCACACCTCTTCTTCCAACTGGGTCTTCTTTAGTTCGTCTTGTTGGTGTTTCCTTTCGACAACCTCTTGTCGAAGTCTTTGATCCCCTTCTTCTTCTCGTTAATTTTTTTTTCTTTCCAAAGAAGGTAGTCGTTTTATTCGGCGATCTATTCGCTTGCTGCGTGGCTCAGACTCCTGACGGTATTGTTTCTCACGGAGGGGCTGGGTGTGGTAGCTGCTCGAGAACTGGACCCTCGACATCTGATCGATGCGTTGTTAGTGCTTTCCATCTTGCGTACTCTTGGTTAGCTTAATTGCGTGGGGAACAAACCACTGTCGGCGCCAATGTTGATGCACAGATATCTCGTCGAGGCAACACTTCTTCGTCGAGAGACTGAAGATCTACTTTTGCTCTCGTTTACTTAGGGTGAGCTTGATTAACGATGTCAAGAGTCTCAAATGGATCGTCGTTTGTATTTGGTCTCTCCTCGCAGCGGTACCTGCACGACCAAACCCAGAGGGGATCTTCCTCTGGATTTGGCTCTCCGACCCTCAAGTTAGTCGAGGCTCAAATGTGGGAAAATAGTGTTTAGGGGAGAGAGAGAATAAGACAAAATAAGACTTTATCTCTTTAAATTTTGGCAGAGTTTCAGTACGCTAAAAAGTTCTTTTCTTTAATCCTGATTTGCCACTATTTATAGGGGAGTGAGTTTACTCCTTCTTTGGGCCTTTAGCTCATGGGCCTTATTCTTTCTTAAGAAAAAATGAAGTTTATTGAGGTCAAAAATCAAGCACACGAAATCCGTCCGAGCATATTTACCCCTGGAAACGGGGAATCCAATGACCTTTTGGGATTATTGAATTTATCAAGTAAAGTTAATAACATTATTCACATTTATATATTCTTTTTCGACAAGAAATGGTAATCTTGGTAATTTTTACATTTGTTTAAGTTACGGAATCTTCTAGATACGAGTATGATGTGGATTTTGAGAAACGAGCATTTTATTAACTTTTGGACTGATAATTGAATATCGGATATTGATATTTGACCATACTTTGATCCGACAAATCATGATATCAACCTTAAGGTTGGAGCTTTTATTACTACTGCATGACAGTGAGATTCTCTCCATATTGCTACACTTCTCCATATACGTATAGTCAACAACATCATTCAAATTTACACACCCTCTTTCAATCTTGATGACCATCTCATTTGGAAGCTATCGTACTCGGTTAACTTCTCCACCAAATCAGTCACCCCGTTTACCACCGGTTTAATCATACAGATCACAATTCCCGGCTAATAATATTTGGAAACTTCAAATTCCCCCCCAAAACTAGAACTTCCTTAGAAAGCATTCTCTAATTGTCTCCATACAACTGAGAGGCTCAACCGCTTTTTGGCCTCAGTTCCTAAATCATGCTCTCTTTGTGGGTTATCCTCTGAAATGTTTCTCATATCTTCTTCCATTGTCCAGTCCCTTTATGAATGATAGTTCTGTACCAGAACCGTATTAACCATACCTACCATATTCTCAACTCTGGGTCTTTCTAGATTGACTTTGATGACTTCCTCAAACACAATACCAGATGTGAAGAAATGTGTTTCCTTTGGCTTATATCTTGCCAGTTTCAGAATAACATTATATTTCAAAACCCTTCTAAGAATAACATGCCCTCTAGCATGGATTTTTTCCAATACTCGAACTGTCAAATGGAATTGGTGGGTGATTCCACCAAACACACGCCTTCAAAAGCTAGAAGATACAAGTAAAAACATGTGTGCTAGAGAAAACCCCCTCCTTCTTAGGTCAAGATCAGTTTTGATACTTCTTTTTATCCTCTGTGTGACACCTATATTGCTTGTATCTTTCGAAATGTTGACGGCTGGGTTTTGTTTCTAAATCACAGCAGGATTCCATCCACCACTCCTCTCAATACGGAAGCCACGCCAGCTCATTCAGCCCTTCAAGAGGCTTGTAATCAACATCTCACCAATATCATTTTTTAGGGTGACAATCTTTCTCTGATTAATGTCATCAAGCAAGCCTGACACGTGCCTTGGAAGATCTTCACAATTATTTGTGATATCCAAGCGATGTTGTCTTCTTTTTCATGTACTTAAGTATTCCACTGTTATCGAGAGGCAAATCGAGTTGTTGACATCCTTGCATCTCCTTATACAAGCACAGATGATATCATGTACACTCGGGAGCATTTACATGAAGTCTTCAGATGTTCGATACCTAGCTTGTGTATCAGGATGGTAAGTTCTTCGTGTTTCTGGTTCAGGATGCGGACTCATCATATTTTCTCTTTGTTTAGTGGCACCATCTTGCGTGATGATGCGGGGTGGTCGCCTTGCCGCCTTCGTAGGTGGCATCCTAGTGTCAACCTTGTATTAAACAAAAAAAATTAAGGTCAATGATCAAGACTGGAAATATATGGGACGCATTATCAATAGAAATAAGGAAAGTGAGAAGTAAAGGAAGTATCAGATAAGGAAACACACTAAGAAAAGACTCACACTAACTGACAACGCGCGAGGAAATATGATGGGGATTCATGAGGAAGAAATACAAAATGATAGATCTTGGTAAATATGATAGAAATACCCTTAGATAAAGAAGACTTGGTGACAAGTCCTGACTGTTAAATGGAGATTGTAACGATAGAGAAAAGATGTCTTTATTCACAATCGAGCGAGAAAAAAGAGTTTAGGAATATCTTTGAGAGTTAGCCTTTGATTGTTAGGATGGTGATAGTTTTAAGGTGTTAGACTACGGAATTGTGTATTCTACCTTATCATAATAATAGTATATCGATTTTTCTCGTGCTACATGAATACATCTATGATAACAAAGCTTATACTTTGGCTAATTTAAAATCTTTTCTTGCATTGATCAATATGCAGTTCAATAAAAATGTTAAAATCATTTGAAGTGACAATGTTTATGAATCAGGCAATAGCAGTATACATTCTTAATTTCTTACATCAAATGGCATAGTTCATGAAAGGTCTTGTGCACATATACCCAAGCAAAATGGTGTTGTTGAATGCAAATGTAGGCATGTTTTTGAGGTCTCTCATCTCTTTTATTTATAGAACATTTTCATATCTCTTTCAGGGTAATTATGTCCTAATTGTTTCATGTCTTATTAATATCTATCATTCCTTCAATCTAAAGGGAAAGTCTCCATTAGAGATTGTATATTCCAAACGTCCTTCCATCACTCGTCTCAGAACTTTCAGATGCCTGGCTTATGCATCTACATCAAAAAGGAGTATAAGTAATGGTTTTTGACACTAAAGAGATCATTTAGTCAAGAGACGTTGTCTTCTATGAACACATTATGCCTTTAACTGAATCTTCATCTATCATAGAGAGTAAATTATTCTTTTGACTGAATCTTCATCTATCGTAGAAGTGGAAACTCATCCTTTACCAGATACCAAGATCTCTTTCGTGCGTCTAAGGCTCCTCCGATCCTTATTTAATTTGCAAGACTTTGTCTGCAATAATGTTACATGTAATTATGCTTCAAATTCTTCTTTTTCTTAGGTTATGAATTGTTCTTGAAGTTCTAACCTCAGAAAGCACATGGTGGAAAATGTCCAATCCTTGATGGAGCCTACTTAATTAGAAGTGGCAAACACGTTTCTAGAATGACAAGCTACCATGAAGTCTTTACCGGTGGTTCGCCAACATACCTGGGAAGTGATTAATTTCCCAAATTTAAAGAAGTTAATGAGCTGAAAGTGGCTATTTAAAATCAAAAAGCGATCTGATGGTACCTTGGAACTGCACAAGGATCGACTCATCATAAAATGTTTCACACAGCGGGGAGGTATATATTACATCAAACCTTTCCCCCCCATTGTGAAGATGACAAAAAACCGAAGTTTAATCTCATTTGTTGACAAAGATGATGGGAAATTTTCCAAATTGACTTTAAAATTGCATTCTTATGTCATGATTATTGTGAATTTATACAACTGCCAGAAATTTACAGCAAATTATCCTTGTGGATTTCTTATTACTGAATGTGAGATACAAGTAACTCCCAATCATAGGACTTCTTATATAAAATTCTAAATCCAATAAGATAAAATATCTAAGAGATATCCTAAAGATATATCCCTAAACGATAAATACCATACCATGTATATAATAGGCCTAAACAATTAATCAACTCTACCAAAGTCTATCTTTTATACTAACGGGCGTACTTGATTTTAAGTCATACATAAAAATCTCCACCTTGAGAGAAAATTTCCTTGACATCAGAGTCTTGTTTGTTGCACGGGTCGTTCTCTTCCTCCATCAATGGAAGACCTGGATCAATTCCAAGCTATGCTTGAACTTATCCACTGTGACCGGCTTGGTAAACATATTAGTTGGATTCTCCGATGTATATACCTTCTCCAGTAGATTTCACCAGTAACTGTAAGCTCCTTGATCTTGTGATCAATGTGTTTCGCCCTAGTATGGTACACTTCATTCTTATTCTCTTCTATCATGGAACCCATCCATCCTTCTTTCTCTTGACTACAGACAACCTATTAAAAGTTAGATGCATCATCTGTACCAACTACAAGAGCATAGTTAACCATTTCTTCCTACCCAAAAATCTGACTGGTGGCTTTATCACTCGTTCTATCTGTTGGAAGACATGTTTACTGCTTGCCGTCGATCATCTGGCTTAACATACTACTCATCAACTAGTGGTGATGTAGTTTTACACTCATTAGATCCCTCATGTGCTTTTCCAGATCCATTATCAGCCTCAACAACTACAGACTCTTGTTCTGACCTTGCCTATTATAACATGCTCTGCTAGTCAAACACAACATCTCTACCGATCACCCTCTTCTTAGTCACATGATCCCATAACTTGAAACCCTTCACAACTTTCTCGAAGCCTAGAAAGATGCGCTTCTTAGAGTTTGAATCCAACTTTGACGGATCATCACTAGGAACTAGATCATATGCAAGACAACCAAATATCTTCGAATTTGATAGATCAATATCTATCCCAGTCTATACCTCTTCAACAACCATTCCTTCAAGAGAACTTCTTGGCAATCTATTAAAAAGATAAACCGTCGTTCTTACTGCTTCTGCCAAGAACTATTTTGGAAGCCTTGCATTCAACCTTAGACACCTTGCCTTCTCATAAATAGAATGGTTCATTCATTCACTAACACCGGTCTGCTATGGCGTTTTTTCTCATTGTGAAGGGCCTATGAATACCATGATCCTCATATAACTCTTGAAATTCTTAATCAGTATACTCAATGCCATTGTCTGATGTCAGATACTTTACCTTCCTCCATGTTTGCTTCTCTACTTCAGCCTTCCAAATCTTGCCTTCCCAAAGACTTCAGATTTTCGTTTCATGAATTACACCCAAACTTTCCTGGAATAATCATTAATGAATATGACATAGTATTTGGCTCCTACTAATGAATGTTCCCTCGTAGGTTCCTCCACATCATAACGCACATAGTCTAAGAGACCTTTTGTGGTGTGTTGACCTGTCTTGAAGGACACCATAGATTGATTGCCCATCATGCAGAACTTTTAGAATCCATCTTACAACTCTTCGGGCCTGCAAAAGACCTCTCTTGTGTAGTTTTGTCAAGCCATGCTCTCCTATGTGCCCTGTGCGTAGATGTAATAGAGTTGTGCTACCAGATTTCAAAAATGCAATTCGGCTCCATAAAAGTATTTCCAATCCGCCGATAGACTCTCCCAGCTATAATCTGACCCTTCATCACCATCATAGTCACCTTGATTATTTCGCGCAGTCCTTATCTGACTTGTACTCAATCCCATGCCTAAGAAGAACCAATATTTCTTCAAATCTGGAATATGGTGCACCCCAGTCAACGTTTTGATTATGCCATCATGCATTTGAACCTTGATCTATCTAATACCTACAATAGCACATGTCTTTTCATCTCCCAATCGAACAAAAAATACAAGTTTCTAGCTTTATATGTATTGAACCATTCCTTGTGCGGCATCATATGAAACAAACACCATGAATCCATAATCAATGAATCTGTAAGGCTATCTAATGTTACTGAAAGCAAAACTGAACCACCATTGTCCAAACTATCATTATGAACTACATTCGCAGACTTTGACGATCCGTCATAATTCTTCTCATTATTCTGCTTTCTGTTGTGCAGTCTCGCTTGAAGTGGCCCGTTTTCCACAACTAAAGAAAACTGAATTCTTCTTGGCTTTCAACTTAGATCTTTGTTTCTTTCCATATGATTGCGGCTCCTTTTGTCTTCCCCTGTCTTGGTTGTTAACATGCAACCCATCTCCCTGAGACTTATCTCCACCGATATGTTGCCTTTGTTGTTTATGAGAGATCAACGCAGAACTAACCGTCTCCAGACTTATCGTCTCCTTCCCATACAGAAGTGTGGTTAACCGGGGTTAACAAACACCGCAAAATCATGCCTTGATCTTCGTCATCAATCTCCACACCAACACACCCCAGATCACCAACTATCTGATTAAATGTATTGACGTGTTGTACAAGATCTGAACTTTCAGATATCTCCAACCCGTACCACCTTTGCTTGAGGAGCAATTTAAAAGACAGAAACTTTGACATATACATTTTTTTCAATTTATCACATATCTCTTTTGAAGTTTGGAGATCAAATATCTTATATATAACTTTGTCCATAAGCCACTGACGGATAATCGTTGTTGTCTTCTCCTTCATCTCATTCCAATCATCCTGCTTGACCGCATCTGGTTTCTTTTCCAACATCGCCTTCTGCATCCCCTTGCTATGTCAGCATATCTTTCACCATTCGCTGCCAGAGAGCGAAATTTCCCTGTTCTATTCATTCATGGAATCTCAAACTTCAGAAAATTCTCCATTAGAACTGACTGCTCTAATACCAATTGTTGTGAGTTTATGCAATTGGATATTAGAAATGAGAGAAATTTAGAGCAAATCACTCTTGTGAATTTCTTATTACTGAATGTGAGATACAAGTAATTCCAATCCTAGGATTCCTTATATAAAGCCTTGACTCGTCATAAAATGTTTCACACAACGGGGAGGAATATATTACGCCAAACCATTTTCTCCATTGTGAAGATGACAACAGTCTGAAGCTTAATCTCCGTTGTTATAAAAAGAGGTTGGAGAACTTTCCAAATTGACTTTAATAACGCATTTTTATGTGGTGACCTTATGGAAGAAGCGTATATGTGAATCACACTTGGTCTTCCAGGTATGAAAGGTAAGGTTTGTCATCTTTATAAGTCACTTTACTATGTCAAGCATGCATCATGTCAGTGATACTGGAAGCTCTTTGCTGCATTATTGTCTCTAGGCTTCATTCAATTAAACAACGACCATTTTCTGTTTTCCAAGAAGAAGGATGATCAGTCTATTGTTTCCCTTGCCATATACCTCGGCGAAATTCTCATAAATGGCACTAATACTTTGGAAAGCACAACAATAAACAGTTTTTGGATGAGCAATTTAAAATTAAGGATTCGTATAATTGAGCTACTTCATTGCGATCAAACTTTTGCAAACTTCCAAATGTTTTATTATAAAACATGCGCCTTAGAAGCGTTATACACATGTCAAACGTGAAAACTTCTCAAGAGCCCCAGCATGCTCAATTTCATAATTCTTATATGGATTATATTACTACTTATTGACATAAGCAGCAACCTAATTTTTATATGGATTAAAAATAAGGGATGTTACAATAATCATATTCCAGAGACACTTTGTTATGGATGTACTTAAGAACTTTGATTTTCATGGTTTATTGCTTACAAAGAGTCATCTTGAACTTGTAATTAAGTTGGAATCCGATACTGGTGATTTCTTTCCTGATCCAACGCCCTATCAGAAACTTGATGGAAAATTAAACATTTTCTTAACCACCAGACCCAACATATGTTTCTCAGTCCAACATCTCAGTCAATTTACTCATAGTCCTCGCATCCAACATTACAAGGCCACAACTCACACCTTACACTTCCTAAAGGGCACTCTCCATTTTGTTCTTCTTCTCAGTTTTCACCAAACATTAATTTGTAGGCATATTGTGACTTGGATTAGGCAAATTGTGTTTGTACCCGGAGGTCTGTAAGTAGCTACTTTATTATGATAGGTTCTTCTCCTATTTCTCGGAAATCCAAGAAGCAGACAGCTAAATCACTTTCATAGTTGGAGTATCGCTCTACTCGACATATCACCTCCAAGTTGGCTTGGCTTACGCACTTAGTTGCAGTGTTTGGAGTTCCCAATGTTACTCATGTGCCCAATAGTTGTGACAGTCAGATACGTGTTCATATAGCTCGCAATCCCATCTTCCATGATGTTTGAGTTACATCGAAATCAGTTTTCATTTTGTACGTGCGAAGCTTTCTCAAGAACTCATAACGCTCAGTTATGTGCCAAAGTATCTGCAGCTAGAAGACATTTCTCATCTTACACCTCTACTCTTTCCAAATTGGGTTTATATCGTGCACCGTCAATTTAAGGAGGGTCTTGATATTAGTATATAATGTGATGATGTTTTAGTGAATTAGTTAGACTGTAAGCTCTTCTTGTATAAGTATACATGATAAGCAGAAAGTTTTCCAGTCGTTTACAGATCAACAGATACTCCGTTATGCAAAAAAAAGATCTTAGGATGTCAATATCCGATTATGCAAAACTAACCCAAGGGTAGTTCAGTGGAAGCATGGGTCGAACCACAAAGAGGTATAAAACTTATGAATAACTACTAAATCAATCTTAGAGAACAAATTAGGGGTTTTGTAGTCACAACTAACTTAATTTTGACACAACAAACAAGATAAAGAGGAGTATTAATATGTATAGAAATACACCTAATTGGATACTATCCTTTACTAGTTGAAAAGTTAATCAACGTAATTCAATTTAATATCAGACATGCAATGTGTTCTTACTTCTATACGAAAATAACTAAAACCACAAATGGATTATAATAGTTTTTTCCAAATAGTTAATCACAACGAACGCCAATGATTCAAACTACATGAACCATTAAACAAGAAACATTAGGATATGGGCATGAGCGACTAGACCTATATATCAATTCTCTACACATCAAATTAGAAAAAACAAATACTAATAAGGCAGGCTTGCTTCAAACACATAGAAAGTATCAAACTGTACAGTCTAACCTAACAAAGGGATTCAATCAACATAAACCCTAGTTGGACAAGCTAGAAAGTATCTAAAATAACCCTAATTAATTATTCCAAGAGAATGGATTACACAACTGCAATTTAGAAAGATAGAAGAAAAAATCACAATTGTAAATTAGCTAAGAACTTCAAGATCCAACTAAGTGTAGGCTGCAGAAAAGAACGAACTAAAGAGAAAAAGAAGTAGAGAGAGACTTAAGATTAATTTCTCTTTTTTATACCTAACCTATCTCCTAACAAAATCCCACAAAATCTGTCTAAAATAATCCAAGAAAACAATTGAGAACAATTACAAAACGAATTCTCGGCTGAATAACAAACTCGTATCGGTGGGTGCCAAAGAGGTATCGGCGTGCGCCGAAGACTCTATGCCGTGCTTCTTCTTCTTACGCACGACGACGGGCGCCGTAGTCACCAAGGTGGGCCCCGTCACAAGTAAAAATTCTTCTAATCTTCACTTCAACTCTTGGCTTTGGTCTTGATCTTTCCTTGACTGCTCAAAGCTTTCTAAAGAACCTCTAATCCACTTGATCTTGCACACTTCATGTAAATACATCTGTGTTTCCAAACGTGCATTAATATAGCTCATATCTCACCAAAATAACATCTAATTCTTGTACCATAGACGTGTCGTACACGTGTCTATCAAACTCCCCTAGACTTGAACTCTACTCGTCACGAGTGGAATCAGGCTACCACTTCATAGTAAATGAAAATTATGTAGGAATCCAAGTGCAAGGTCATTAACAAGACCAATAACACAATATGCTTAGCTATTTTAACTCCACTAAAACCATCATATCAAAAACATTATCACCAAATCAATCAAAATTAACCACCAATTCCTAGGAGAAATTTGCATAGCTCAACCACAACATTATACATCAAATACCATGAGAGCACAATCGAACCTAGACTACTCCATACCATCATCAAAAATACACCAAGATGCCAAAATAGTCATAAACATATCCATCCCCCACACTTCAACATAATCAAGTCCTAAATATGCAATATAACTCCATAATCATAACAAAACAAGTAGATCACACTAACCTCCTTCCACAAGCTCAAGATGAAAGCAAGATCATTGATACTTCACGTATCGCTCCGAGTGAAAACCTACCTGAAAACACTCGTATACTCCGTACACTTATGTCTCCGTGGTAGGTAGAATCGAACATCCGAAGATACTCAATTCTTTCTCACTCCAATTCTTGCTTAGACGCCCTTTCAAGTTTTTTCCTAACAGTCTTCAACATATGTGCTCGCCAACCTCACTATCACACTGAATCTATTTGGTTCTCACCCCGTCT